>NW_020954580.1:13729761-13787305 GCF_900497805.2 Vombatus ursinus | reverse complement strand
TCTATCTATCTATCTATCTATCTATCTATCTATCTATCTATCTATCTCTCTATCTCTCTATCTATCTACCTGTCTGTTGTATATGTTGAGGATGACCTAGCACTGAGGATTTTCAATGCCTACATAGTGGAAAGAGATGCAACAAATTCAGGTATGGAGAAGAGTACTGTATTGAGTGAGTTAACTTCAGTGTTCATAAGTAGGTATCCTCCCTTCAACAAATAACTCACATAATTTAAAGAGGAATTTTTGCTTAACATTTAGTAAACCCTTAAATAACATTTATTGTATGTTGGAATATGCATCTGAGTTAAATGTATGTATATTCAGGAGACAATAGACATATGTATATACTTTTGTTTGATGATTAAGTTAAAATCCACAAGTTTTGATGAATTGGCATCATTCATAGTGTTTCTAGGGATAATCATCTTGAAATGTAAAAGAAGGGAAAGTCATGGCACATTTAATCTGTAGAAATAATTTAGAAATATACACTCAGAACGCAATAATAGGTAATTTTATATAATTGTCATTTTTTTTTTTTTGGTGAGGCAATAAGCAACTTGCCCAGGCTCATACAGTTTGTAAGTGTCAAGTGTCTGAGGCTGGATTTGAACTCAGGTCCTTCTGATCCAGGGCCGGTGCTCTATTCACTGTGCCACCTAGTTACCCCCGTGACTGTCAATCCTCAAGTGTGGCTCATGTTTAAAGTTAAAAATTAAGTCGAGGGTTGGTGTCATTGGTGGCTGGGAATGAGTTTTAGTAGAAATCAGAATACTTGGAAAGAACTTCATTAGAAACATCATTATAGTCTCTTATGAAAGAAAGTTTGTGATCTAATGAATTTATCTGAATGAACACTAATGGACTCAGATAATAATAATAGCTGACCTTTGCAATTTATAAAGGATATTCTGCGCCATCCTATGAGGAACATAGGGTGTTACTCTCATTTTACAGATAAGGAAGCTGAATTTGTTAAAGCCCCCAAACTAGTAAATGATAGAGCTATGAGGTGAACTCCAGTCCTTTAATGCTAAGTCCACTGCTAAATAGGCTATACTATGCTCCTCCCTCCTCACACCATTCTCCATTTATCATCTGTTTCTCAGAGACTAAACACTGTTAGTTAAAGGAAGCCTTCTGAAAAAGAATATGGGAAAATTTTTTAACTGATTTTCTACAGTTTTTCTTCAAGCTAGCTTTATGTCTTATGTCTTCCCTTCATGTACTTTATATTGCAATCAAACTACACTTCTGGCTGAAGCATCTGATGGGGCAGTGGATGTACGTGCTTTTCCTGGAGTCAGAAAGACGAGTTCAAATCTGGCCAAAGAATACTGGAATATACTCCCTGACTCATCACAGCTTTTCAGAATTATTTTTTTTTTCTTTTCAAAGCTCAGCTTGGGAGCTACGTCCTTTGTGTAACCTTCCCTGATTGCCTATTTGTCAGCTTTTACCAGTTGATTTTTATCTGACTCTCCCTCGTTTCCTGCCCTGCCTACTCTGTACTATACTTTGTGCATGGTGTGATACTTTGAGTACAATGTCAGGGCAGTGACAGTTTCATTTATATCCTATGTGATATCTTGATATCTTTCTATCTGTCTGTCTATCTATCAATCTATCTACCTATCTTCATACACAAACTTACAAGTGTGCATGTATACTTTTATGTCTGTATATGTGTGTCTATTTCACTCTCCTTTTCTACCTCCATTCCCACGGAGGTTAAACTCCATCTCCCGTGCATAGCTACTATACAATATACTACACTCTGATTTGTCCCAACATTATCTTGTCTATAAAAATATCAATTTATAGCTGAAAATATTTTCACTGATTAGAGCACAAAACATGATACTGATTGAGGAGGACAGACAAGTCTTTACAGATGATACACATATTTTTTGTTCCATGATCCCATTATCTACGTAGTCAATTTTATCTGTATATTTTTTGTCTATGTTATGGATAAAATTAAGTGTAGGCTAATATCTTCAGCAGGAAAGAACCTTTACCAAATTCCAAAAGTAACTCCAGTGCATAGTTAATTGCATTAGATTCTTCTCAATGAGGAAGATTGATTACTAAGTTCTCCTCACCAAAGTAATGGGCAGACTTAGAGTCTGAAAGAAGTAAGAACTTACTCTTGTTTTAAGACAGAAGACAGGGTTTCAAACTACCTTCTGAGGAGCTGGCACCTGGGCCAAGCCTTTATAGGCAGTAAGGACTAAGGAAGAAGTCTATTCCTGGCACATAAAATAATATATTCAGAGACTGAAAGGGAGGCGGTAGAATGCCACATCCAGGGAACATCTCACAGTACGGTTTGGATGGAACAGACAATATATGAAGGGAAATAATGTGAAATAAGGCTGGAAAAGCAAGCTGGAGGCAGATTGCAGAGGCCTGAAATGTCAGGCTGAGGATTTTGCATTTTATTCAAAAGCAGGTGTTCCTGAAGGCCTTGAACTTTACATGAATACATACATATGTGTATATATATATATGTATACATGTATATACACATATACATGTATACATATATGTGTGTATATGCACCTATATATCTATAAGCTATATTTCAACAACTGGTTTATCTTATGATAATATGTATTTATTTTATGCATTTAAAATCATTTATCTGAGGAGTTCATGGGGTTCACCAGACTGCCTGCCCAAGGGATCTGAGAGGTACAAAAGATTAGAATGCCATTTCTAGAGGTAATAAGTCATCACTGAAGGTGCTTGAGCAAAGCCCAAAATGGGTTGACATGGGCTGACATGACCAGACCTGGGCTTTCCATAGGTTACTCTAACAGCTATGTGGAGAATTAGATTATAGAAGAAGGGGACTAGAATCAGGGAGACCAATTAGAATACTATTCCAATAGTCCAGGTGGGAGGTAATCAAACAGAGACAGATCAGGATGGACTGAACCAGCTGGAACCACATGCCCACTGTTAAATTTTCAGTGTAATTACTCCTTGGAAATTGGCAAATGCTACAAATCATTGCTCGAATTATTGTTTTGCTGATTACCTACACTTAGGAAAGTGATTGAGAAAATGTTAATAAGGAAGATTAAGATTAAGGTTAAAAATGTGTCATGTGAAATTTTTTTTTTCCAGAGAGCTGATTGGTAAACATTATCAGCATACTCTTGAGTAAGAAGCTTAGGATAACACAGGCACACTGGGCCATCACCAGTCATGTTGACTTTTATCTTGCCACTAAACTCCAGTGACTCTGGAAAAGAGAGCAAGGCTGAGGACTGTGCAAATCCAATTCAAATGCAAGTCAAAACATCACACTCGTGATGCTACTGGTCCCCTTCAAGAATGAAGGATAAACAACAATAGTAAAACACAATTACCTCACAGTAAAATTCCTCTCTTGTCCCTGAAACTGGTGTTACATATGGAAATTTATGGTTTTTTTTTCTTTATCCACATATTTGATTAGAGTGAGCTTCTTAGTGAAGGAACTCCTCTAGTCAATGCAGATCAGTAATTATTAGACTAAGAAAATCACTTGAGGCAGAGACTGAAATGACTTATCCCAGATCACAGAGCCAATATGTATCAGAGGAAACTTGAATTCAGGTTGTCTGGACTCCCTAGCCTGCTCTCAATCCACTACATCATATAACAATTTTTTAATTAAAATATCTCAACTTAACTTTCTTTCCATTTTTAAGGTAATTTGTTATTAGAGTGACCCTGAAAGCTAAATTTTTAGAATTCTTGTCTTTGGTGTCCTTTATTCAAGGTAATTTGCATATGCAAAGGAAGTTATTAGCTAATTTTCAGTTCTGTCCAACTCTTAGATAATCTATGTGATGTTTTCTTGGCAGAGATAATGGAGTGGTTTGCCATTTCCTTCTCCAGCTCATTTTATAGGTGAGGAAACTGAGGTAAACAGGGTTAAGTGACTTGCCCAGTGTCACAAAGCTAATAAGTATCTGAGGCCAGATTTGAACCCAGCAAGATGAGTCTTTCTGACTCCAAGCCCTGCAGTCTATTCTCTGTGCCACCTAGCTGCACACTACTCACTTTATCTACTGTGCCACCTGGCTAATACTTAGAAACAAGGTGATTGTACATGCCCAACCCTGTGATCAAATCTTTAAGAATACTTTACCATCTATACTGATTCAGTTTGTCATAAAACTGCTTAGGCAAATGTACTCAGAAAGCTCTTTGGGAGGCTGGAGTCATGTGCTGGATGTTATCTTTTCAATATACAGAAGATAATAATGGTTTCCACAGATTACATTGGTAGATGGCAATATATGTTGAGGAAATTAAGCAAGTCAAAATTTTATCAGTCATTTATTATGTGCTCTATGTCTCCACAATGTGGCCCCTGCCTTTTTACTCTTAAGTAATATTATTCCCTTTCATATATTCTATATTCTAGCAAAACTGGACAGCTAACTGTTTCTTACACTGGATGAGCCATCCAGTCCTCCACACCTGGAATTCCCTTCCTCTTCTTCTCAACCTTTGAGGATACTTTCTCTTCCTTTGAGGCTTTGCTCAGCTGCCATTTCCTCTTTCAAGACTTCTTTAATCTTCCTAGTTGTTTGTATCTTCTGCTTTCTTCAGTTTTCCTAGACTTTTTCTGATCTTTTCCTAGACTTCATCATTTCTTATCATATATTACATTTAACTGGGTACTTGCTATAACCCCCTTTACAATGTAAGCCTTATGAGGACAGGAACTGTTTCCTTTAAAAAAAATTCCATTCCTAAACCAGTGCCCTTTAACAATATTTAGTTGAATTGAGTAGAATTGAGTGTCAACTCATTGCATTCAGCATGGCATTTTAGCCAATTGAGAAATGTGAAATTTCAAAATATGGAATAAGTTGATCTCTGCCTGACTTTCTTATTTTTATATCTCTTCAAGGATAAGGGACTTGAAGCATATTTTAAGCACTTCCTATCCCACCGACCCACTGATTTAGCTACATTAAACACGTGTAACTGATCTCTTTGCTTCATTTACTGAACCCTGAATTGTCAGGAAAAGATTTGTAGCATAGCTCCCCAATGACTAACTGTCAAATAAGGATATTAATTGGCATGTATACCTGTTCATTCAAGGTGGCTGGCAATGTTGCCAGAAGTGAATAGAGAAACAATTCGATTGTCTCCTACTGGGCTGACAGGAAAGACAAAAAAGTATTGCTCGGCCACAAGACTAGAGGGACAATTTTTCAACATAAAACGTGGGGCATGAAATCACTACTGCTCTGCATTACTCACTGGGAATGATAATAAAAATATGAGATGTTTAAACAGTGTGTTACATACATTATCCCACTTGAGTATCACAAGAATGCCATGAATTAGGTACTACAGACATTCTATCCTTATCTCCATTTTCTAGATGGGCAAATTTGGAGTTAAATATCTTACCCTCGAAAGCTGGATTCAAACTCAGGCCTCTGCTGACTCTAAGTCTAAGTCTTTATTCACTCACCCATAATACAACTCAAATGATCATATTTTTAGCCTCAGGTGAGTCTTAAGCTTTGCCAAAATATAGGTGATTGAGACTGAGGCATTGTTTTTTTTTTTTTCCTTCCTGGTCCCTAGAATAAGAAATTCAATTTTCTTAAGTTTTACTGTGTGTTTAGAGCCCTTAAAACTTTTTCCAAGTACACAACTTCTTTATTGTACTAGTCTTCTAACAACCTTGCTAATGATTTAAAAGAATACCTGAGAGAAATTTTTTTAAAGCCAGTTTCTGATTAAATAAAGCCAATAGAGGCAGGTTCCCCTACCCCCTACCCCTTTCTTCCTGTTATGTTCTACAACGATTTTAACTTTCAGGTGAAACTGCTCAGATTTTGCACATAAATAAGCGACTAGCACTGAAGACAAAAAGGAATCCAGACTCTTTCCTATAAGCACACCCAGGGCATAGCATCACAGCATTGAAGAGCAGGAGAAATCACTGGCATTATAGCATTCACTTGAATATAGCCTAGAAATGGACATGGTTCCCAAGACAGCAGGAACATTTTATTCTCTATCAGACAACATTAAAAATGTGTCTATGGCAACTAAACCATCTGTTCATTCTCTCTTTTCCAGAGAGTTGTTTACCTGCCTTAATGTACCTGTGCATCCCATTTCACACAATATAATAGCATTGCTTAGAGCAAACTGACTAGAAACACTATTGAACTTTGAAAAGCTCATATCAATTTTGGCTGATTGTTGAATTCCATTAAACAGACGTTTATTAAGTGTCTACTATACCTAGAGCATCGTGTTAGGTTTTGTTGTTCAGTCATTTTTCAATCGTGTCCAACTCTTCATGACCCCATTTGGGGTTTTCTTGGCAGAAATGCTGGAGTGTTTTCCCATTTCCTTCTCCAACTCATTTTATAGATGAAGAAACTGGGGCAAACAGGGTTAAGTGACTTGCCCAGGGTCACAGAGCTAGTAAGTATCTGAAGCCAAATTTGAACTCAACAAGATGAGTCTTCCTGACTCTGGGCCCAGCACTTTACTGCACCACATTAGGTGCTCCCATTGTTTTAAGTATTCCCTGCTTATATTATCAGAATTGTGGAGTATAAATAGGTTCTTGGAGGTCATCTAGTCTACCTTCTTTTATTTTACTTCGATAGATGATACTAGCTACCTAGATATGTATAGATAGAGATCTTCATAGGTATATTGATATCCACCTATCCTGAGAGAAGTAACCTACTCATGGTCACAAAGGTGGAAAATTTCAAATGGAAAATGAGCCCAAGTCTCCCGACTCAAAAATCCATCAGTCTAGCCACTGTTATCACACTGCCTCTATACATTGAGAAATAGGTCAATGAACTCTGGTTAAATTTTCATAAAGACCCTAGTTAAGTTCCTTGGCAGAATTGTCACTAGTGTGAGCTGATTGGTACTTTTCCCTAGGGCACTGTTTTCTGGGGAGGATAGGGGGTAGGGAATCCTCTAACCTGACACCTCTGTTCTCCCTCCTGGCACTAGAGCACAGACCATAGTGCCATTATGATGCCACTCATATCCTGGGGTCTGTCTTCTTATAGTGCCAACCTAGTATGCCACTTCTCCAGTCCTATTTTTTTCTTGCTTTAAATAGTATTTTGTATTTTCCCACAATTACATATCAAGAAAAATTTTAGCATTCATTTTTACAAGATTTTGAGTTCCAAATTTTTCTCCCTCCCTGCCTCCCTCCCCTCCCCTCTTCTGAAAATGGTAGGCAGTTTGACATAGTTTATACATATGCTATCATATAAAACATATTCATCCATATTCATCACAGTTGTGGAAGAA
The DNA here is from genome assembly GCF_900497805.2 of Vombatus ursinus. Taxonomy (NCBI): domain Eukaryota; kingdom Metazoa; phylum Chordata; class Mammalia; order Diprotodontia; family Vombatidae; genus Vombatus; species Vombatus ursinus. The sequence goes on along the minus strand of NW_020954580.1, from coordinate 13,779,973 downwards.
GAAATAGATCAAAAGAAAAAAAAAACACGAGAAAGAATCAAGTAAGTGAAAAAAATTGCTTTGATCTGCATTCAGAGTCCATCAGTTCTTTATCTGGATGTGGGTAGCATTTTCCTTTGGGAGTCCTTTGTACTTGTCTTGGATCATGGTGTTGCTGAGAAAAGCTGAGGCATTCATAGTTCATCATCACAGGATGTTGAGGATAATATGTATAGTGTTTTCCTCATTCTGCTCATTTTACTTTGCATCAGTTTGTAAAAGTCTTTCCAGGTTTTTCTGAAATGTGCAATTAAATAATTTCTTATTGCACAATTCCATTACATTCATTTACCACGGCTTGTTCAGCCATTCCCCAATTGATGGGCATCCCCTCAATTTCCAGTATTTTGCCATCATGAAAAGAGCTGCTATAAATAGGTCCTTTCCCCTTTTTTGTGATCTCTTTGGGATTCCGACCTAGTAGTGGTATTGCTGGATCAAAGGGTATGCACAGTTTGGTTGCCCCTCCCCAGTCCAAATTTAAAGGGTCAGTCATACCACAACACTGTGGTGACTCTTATAGCATCTTGATTCTAAGGAACAAGTCACCCCTTCCTTTGGTATAACTAACTATACTTAAGATGAACAATCCTCATTATGAAGAGGGGGGAAGATGATAAAATGAATTTGCACCAAGCAGAAGACAAACCCCTAGTTACAGATCTGCTCCTTGGGGTATGTGGGGTGGTAGTGGCTATATTCACACTGTGGCAACGCTCTGACTCCTACCCCTCTATCTTTCACTATGCTTCTCTTAGATTCTGTTTCACCAAACCTGGATCTATTTTCAGCTGTGACGGGAGATTTAGAGCAGTTTTTGAATTTTGTGCATAGGACCAGTCTCTTTCAGTTGCATTACTATATCTTCATTTTAAAATAATTACCACATTCATTTGGGAAAAGACTTTCTTTAATTCCCTTTCTGAAGACATTTACTGTGGGGCAGGCATTTCTGTGAGTTTATGAATGGAGGCTCAGGAGGCTTCAAACGCTGGAATCCTGTAGTTACATTTTAAATGACTAAGTTGAAAATCCATTTTAGCCTAAATCTAAGTATTTTCACACTTCATGTTCTATATCTCTAAGGGCACTTTTTAAAAACTAGTATTTGGAAAATTAGGTACCCAATTCTGGTGATTAAGAGAGACTTTTAACATTATTCTTCTAAGAACCAATGTATTTGCCCTTTCCCCCCAAGGTATTCAATATCTCTTTGGAGCTCTGTGTGATTGAAAACAAGAAAGAAGAATTTAAAAGCGTATAACACAGGAGAAAGTCAACAAAGGATGCCAGTCAAGGGATTATTAGTTTCATTTGGAATTTATCACTCACCTACCTCCTGTTTTAATTGTGATCATTGTAATTGATGTTGTTTCCTATCTGGTTAGTAGGGCCCATGAGGGCTCCATTAGCCTTCTTGGGATACCAAGAGAAGGTAATCACTTTTCCTATTAGGCAAACAAATACTGTAGCCAATGCTCATTTGGCTTGTCAGATTCAACCAGGCAAGCTGCTCCACTTTCCTCACTTGTTTAAGTCATTTGTTGGCAGGCAGGATGGGAAATGGGAGAATGCTTTTGGTATCTGCTGGTTAGTTATAAAAGAATTTCCTTGGGGGGGAAAAAGATTCTCTTTTTAATTCTAAGTGCTGTTTTTTCTGCACAAACCATCAATCTTTCTCTGTTTATAGTCACAAAGAATACTCTCTATTCTCAGTCACATTCTTCTAACTCCTCTTTTAGTATATTTTCTTAATGTACTATCATATATTTTAATTCTTGTGTCTAACCGGTTACCAACAGACTTCACAGCACAACATACCTGAAATTGCTATTTGATGTCAATATGGAATTCCATGGGGAGGTTTCCTCCCATTCCCCACCCTAATTACACCCCCAAACAAAGCTTTCATGTAAACACTAAATTGAGAATTCTGCAATGCAATCCTTCCCCTATAGCCTGCAATCAGGCTGTAATTCCCCAATGGCCATCTACTAACGATTTCCTACCAGCTGGCCAGGGAAGTTATTTCTATAGCCCATCCAATCAAGTTGTTATTTGGACTGAAGAAAATCAAGTATTCAAATCTTTAAATCCAGTGTTTAGGGGGAGAAAGGGAAATCCTGATAGTGCTCACAAGTACTTCGGGCAGTAGGTGGCAGCACTGCTGAGCTGCTTTCTTTTGCCTACTGATTAAAATCCAAGTTTTTCCATCATAAGAGTAAAAATGGCTACAAAACCTTCTCAATTCAGATGCTTGCACATAAAGCGAACATGTGTTCCTAGTAAGTGGGGGATGGAGTATATCTCTTGAGAATCACAATCACAAACTGGAACACTTGTAGAACACTTTATTTTCTTCTTTGTTTAGGCTAATGGAAGGAAGGAAAGGAGGGAGGGAGGGAGGAAAGAAAAAAAAGAAGGAAGGAAATGAGGGAGGGAAAGAGAAGAAAAAAGAGGGAGGAAGGAAGAGAGGACAGTAAGGGAAGGGAGGGAATATAACCTTCGATAAAAGTTCCAGTTTCTGAGTAGCTATAGATTATTTAGGCAGCAAATATGGACAGAATTTCTTTTTTTTCCTTATCATCAAATGTGATTTTCTCTTCCCTCACCCCCAGGAATAACACTGATTTTTTAAAATTATTATTACCAATCCCACTCCCTTTTAAAATGTGCCTGCATGTCCTATAATGATATTGATGGAACCCAATAAAAGTAGCTCATCGTGGAGGCTACTCAAAAGCTTTTGTCAGTCCACAGCACATAGGTTACTTTTTTTCTGGGACAGAAATTGAAAATGTATATTCTATACTTGAGCATCCATTTGTAAGGTGAGTGATCTAAGTGTTTGCTAGCCTTTTATCACATTCAAGTCAACAGAAACAGAATTTTCTGTTTTAAGTTATAAAGATCCATTGTTAGGACAACTAACTTACAAATTATATTTGCTTTGAATTGTATGCAGCACATGGCTTGTGCACTACTCAAATGTTATGAAATATTATAAAAATTTCTACTCTGAGAGAACTTCTTTGAGGAGGTTTGCTTTCTAGATCAATATGATCATTCATCCAGTAGAGAAGCTATTCAGATGGGGTGGATGAGTGTATGTGGGTATCTGTTTATAGAAGCAATTAGATTTTTATCACATTATTTAGTTTGAATAACTGAGACAAAGCCAATTGAAACTAGGAAGCACGTTGTCGTACTTATATTTATTTTGGGGTAAATTTCATGGAAATTCAAACTGCTATTGAGAAGGAAGAGGAGGAAAGGGGGAGAGGAGGAAGAAAGGAGTATGGTTTTAGTTCAACAATTCTCAGGGTATGGTTTGCAGACCTTCTGAGATCCCTGAGGTTCTTTCAGGGAATCTGTGAGATCAAAACTATTTTAATAATAATACTAAGTTGTCTGCCCATTTAAAAAAATTGGGTGGGGGAGCTAGTGGTGTAGTGGATAGAACACTGGCCTTGAAGTCAGGAAGACTTGAGTTCAAATACAGCCTCAGACCCTTACTGTGTGATCTTGGGCAAGTCATTTGACCCCAGTTGCCTCCAAAAAAAAAATCCTTTTTTTTCCAACTACATATTTGGGTAAGGCTGGATTTTCTTTATATACTTCAACTGAAACAACATATTACAAAGGATTGACTACAGACACAGATATGAGAATCTGGTCATCTTCTGTCTAGCTAGATGTTAGATTGATTTGTACAATATGTAAAACAATGCCACTCTTCTCACTAATATTTTTTGTATGGGAAGATATAGTTATTTCTCATAAGGTATATATTATTTATATAACAAGTAAGGGCTATACTGTTATTATTGTATATATATATTATATATATATATATACATATATGTGTGTGTGTGTGTGTGTGTGTACTATTTTCAAAACATTTCCAAATTTTAGTTTTAATTTCCAACAGGGTAAAATTTTTAGATTAATTTATATATTTATTTTTAGTTTTCAACATTTACTTTTATAAGATTTTGAATTCTAAATTTCCCCCTTCCCCAAGATGGCAAGCAATCTGATATAGGACATATATATATATACATATGTGTGTGTATATATATATATATATATATGTATGTGTGTGTGTGTGTGTGTGTGTGAATGTGTGCGTATGTACATAATGGTAAATTTTGAAAGCTTTAAAACCCATATAAACAAAATACTTTTCTTTTGGGTCCTTAATACTTTTTAAGAGTACAAAGGAGTCCTGACACCAAAAAGTTTGAGAACCACTGGTATAGTAGCTAGCATAATAGCCTTGAAGTCGGGAAGATCTGAGTTCAGCTCCCACCCTTACCTGACTGTGTGATTTTTAGAAAAGAAGTAACTTAACCTCTCAGTGACCCAGGCCACTACCCAAAACTGTATTGGTAAAGGAGATTTCCTGGATGTGAATGCCCTACACAAATGAAATTATAAGTCTAGTCCCTCTCCCTTACATATCATTCCAATGCCCTGAATATGCAAACGGAAATAGGATATACATATAATCTTCCTTATTGGATGTCCCACCATTAAGGTATAGTATAGTAGAGAGAGTTCTGATCTTAGTGGCAGAAGAATTGGGTTCAAATCCCAAATCCAACCATTGATAACTCCATCAATTGAGCAAATTGGTTAAACTCTCTGAGCCTCATTTTCCTCAGTTTTAAAATGAGGATGCCCATCTGCCAGGATTATTTTAAGGAAACCACTTTGTAAAAACTAAAAACCTTACGTAAATACCAGCTATTATTTTAGGGCCAAAGGACCTATGTTTGACTTTTGGCTCAGATTCTTACCTTTGGCAAGTGATTTCATGTATCTGGGCCTCAGATGAGTAACCTAGATGGTCTGATTTTAAAACCTTTGATCCTACTGGAGCTCTTGGGTCTTGAAGTCCGTGTTGGCTACATGAATGCTTTGGCAGAGGTTACCAAGCTAGAAAGGCCTTCTCTTATAGGTGTGTTGTTATTGTTGAGTCATTTCAATCATGTCCAACTTTTCATAACCCCACTTGGGGTTTTCTTGGTGAAGATACTGGAATGGTTTGCCTTTTCATTCTCCAGCTCATTTTATAAATGAGGCAAACAGAGGTGAGTGACTTGCCCTGGGTCACACAGCTAGTAAGTATCTGAGGCCATATTTGAACTTTGGAAGATGAGTCTTCTTGACTGCTATTCTATCCACTGTGCCACCTAGCTGACTATTACAGGCATATAAAGGTATATAAAAGAATATCTATCCTGTAAGGACCAAGAGATTGACATTTCTGAGTGACTCATCAGTAGACCTGTTAAGCTTGGAGAGGCTCATTATCAGAACATTGGCTAACAATTTGGGGAACAAGGAGGAGTCACAGAAACTCATTAAATTGTATGTTTGGAGGCATGGAGGGATTGTACTGTAATATCCACATATCTTCTGCACTGTATCTAAAACTAGCTTTAGTTTTATGCAGGAAAGGAGAGGAAACAATCAAAGTTGTTCATGTTCTCACTAAGATCCTGTCTCAAAGCAACATGGTAACTTATAACTGTCATCTTAGAAAGATAGATACACGAAGTCAAGCATGCCAGTACTTAGAGCATTGCTGTGGATATGAGCTGAGGGAGTCGGGGCTTTGTGTCAACAATATTTCTCCAACAATATATTTGTTGGCGTGGGGAGATGCAGGTCGCTAAGGAAGCACACTTAGAGTATAAGAAATCTGACAAGTTAAAATTAAGCTTATAAGGGAATTGATCCTGGTTCTCTTTCTAACCTTCTCAAATATAAATAAGTTCAATAAATGTTTAGGAAAATGTAGCTCCCAGACCCATAAAGGGCTGTTGAGGGAAAGCTAGAGTGCTTAGTTAAGATATACTCTTAACTTGTTGAGGTTGATGCTATTGTGAGTAGCTACCATGAAATTCCCCCTGCCACCCCATAACAGCCTTTTTTTTTTGAGTCATTTCCAAACAATGAATATTTGAGAGTCACACTGAACTCAGTCCTAGTCAGATGATAGTTGGAGTCCTGGGTTATTTTCTGGGTGGGTAGCATAGTTTAGGAAGGATAGATAAATTGAAGAGTGTTTGGAAGACAGAGACCAGGATGGGGAAGGGTTTCTAGCCTTGACCATAAAGGAAGCAATTGCAGGCATGGAAAATATTTAGTTTGTTTATTGGCTCTCCCATTAGATTATGAACTTTTTTGAGACAGGGCTGTTTTTTGCTTTTTTTTTTAATCCTCTGTGCTTAGCAAATGCCTGGCACAGAGTAGGCATTTAAATATTTATTGACTTTATTAACTGATGGAATTGATTTATTACCTGGGAAAAATCTGACAAAATAAGTTCTTTTTACAGACTTATAATGTGTATTTGGAGGATAGAGTTCTTTTTTTTTAATGCATAGTCCACTACTTAAAAAAAGTTAATTCAAATTTAAACATTTTCGAAAGATCTCTTTATTTGTCTTTAATTCATTCTTTATTTTATCTTAAGAATACAATTATTTTCTACTCCCTTTTATTTTTTTTTATCATCACATGAAGTTTAACTTTTTTAGAAATTATAGCCTTTAGAGCTAGAACCACATTAGAGATTATCTACTCCAAGACTAAGTGGTAGAATTAAAACCTTTCTTTTAAAAACTCAAGGCAACTAGAAACTGTTAGTGCCCATACCATAAGCCTTCTAGACTAAACAGGACATCTGTGGTTTCTGTGTCTTCTTTCCCTTTTTCCCTACTTATTTTCTAGAAAGTATAAAAGATAAGCAGGAGGGCAATGATCTATTGTAACATTTTTTCACTACTGAGTTAGTAGGCATATTGAATAAAAAAAATCACTCAGAAATTCTAAGAAAATCCTATTTTTGATAAAAATGACTATTGTGCACCTTAACTTGCAATGTACATGATAACTATAGAGAAGACTAAATGTTTCTTAATGTAATGTTAAAAACAACAGTTTTATTTTTAAGTGTGTATATGTATATTTTTATGCATGTGTTAATGTGTACTTGTAATTTAGAGGACAGACCAAGTATAATGTATCCCATACTAGGAAATGTGTACATTCATTTTTAATTGATGGCTTGGGTGATTATTTTTAGAGGAAATGTAATAGAAAAATCAGAATGGGCAATGAAAATATATTTATTTTTAAAATAAGACTAAAAATACCAGAACTAACAGTAGGATTGTTACTAATTTTTAAGGACTCCTGAATATAAGTGCAGTAGAATGCTAGATGAAGAGACAAGAGACCTGGGTTGTAGTCCTAGTTGTGTATATGCTGTAGGACATTGAAAATCCAGAAATTTCCCTGGCTGTTTCCTTCTATAAATGAAAGGACTGGACTAAGTCATTTTACAAGATTCTCTAATGTAAGATTTCCAGTTCCATAGTTCTCCAGACTCTCTCTCTCTCTCTCTCTCTCTCTCTCTCTCTCTCTCTCTCTCTCTCTCTCTCTCTCCCCCTCTCTCTCTCAGGACTTAGGAATCAATTGTGTGATGTGGGAGATACTGGCAAAGGACCTCCCAGCATGGTGTGCCTGCCTGCATCAATGAAGGCACTATGTTCTATGAGTGAAGTTGAGTAGCTCAAAAGAAAAGAGATGCACAAATTTAGAGACAACACCACTCCAAATGTTCATATGGACTATTTGTGCCTCTCCTGTGGCAGGGCCTTCTTAACTGGTATTGGTCTGATCATCCACAGTTGGACACACTGTACCTTGACCCCACCATAGTAGTGTCATTTTGGTCCTCTTGGAGAACAAAGGACAACCAGTCAGACTCTAGCCAGGACTTCCTCTACCATGCCCTCTAGTCATATTCCTTTGTCTCCCTCAAGTATCCCTTTTCCAGTTTCCTTTTTTAGGTGTGGTCTACATTAGAATAGAAACTCCCTGAGGGCAAACCACGCCAGTATTCTGTCAAGAAAAACTCAAATGTTTGTGTCATGAAGAATTGGACACAACTGAAAAATGACTGAACAAAAGCTGCCCCCAAAATATGTTATTGTGGTTGAGTCATGTCCTACTCTTTGAGAACCCATGGACCATACTTTCCGTGGGATTTTCCAGGCAAAGATACTGGAGTGGTTTGCCATTTCCTTCTACAGTAGATTAAGGCAAACAGAGGTTATGTGACTTGCCCAGGGTCACACATCTAGTAAGTGTCGCAGACTAGATTTGAACTCGGGTCTTCCTCTCTCCAGGTCCAGCCCTCTATTCACTGTGCCACCTAATGACCTCCTTTAGCTCTGTTACCTTGGCCAAATCACTTAACCTCTGTATGTTTCTATTTTCTCAACTGTAAAATGGAGATAATGATAGCACCTACCTCTCAAGGTTATTACGAGGATCAAATGAGATAATATTTATAGAGTCTGGCACATAATAGGTTTTATAGACACGCTAGCTCTCATTTATTTATCCATCCATTCATTTAATTTAGTTGTTTACTTTTGTTTATTTATTCATATTTTTCTTATTGTTGTGATTATTATTATGCCTCCAGGGAAAACTTTAGCTGAGACTACGTGCCCTCTATAAGACCAGCAGTGACCAGTGGGGCAATAACGCAGTGGTTCCGGGCTTTGTGAGAGTAGCACAGTGACATTATCCCAGATTTCTAAGGTAGACAGTTGTGAGTTGACCCTCCGCTTTGTGCTCTGCCTTAGGTGTGCCCTTGTTCGTGACCTTTATTCATAGGTGTTGTGAGGCTGAAATAGGGTCCATTTGTAAACCTTAAGGTACTCTATAAATACTAGTTATTATCAGCCTATGGTCACTAGGCCTCTAGTCTATGACTATTATTTTAATGAAGGAAGAAACTTAGTAACTAAACAGAACTACCAGTATTAGCTCATTTCAAAAAGAAATCTGAGACACTAGGGAAATGTATATTAATAAGCATGACTTTTGAACTCTGAAGAGACTCAAACTAAATTCATAGTTCTGGTGCTAAAAGAAGGCCCTCTCATCCAACCTCCTCATTTTGCAAATGAGGCAGTTGAGGGGGAAGGGTTTTTATTGTTTTTTTTAGCTAGACTAATTTGCCTAATGTCAATTAGAGCCAATGTTTATGAAACATTTTAAATTCTGCAAAGTGTCTTACAGGTTACCTTGTTGGGTGCATGGTATTTCACTGGGACAGTTATCTCATTCCCATGGGACTTGAACTGAGCTCCTGACTCCCACCAGGGCTATTTCCATTATACCATGAGACATTAGAGCTCTGAGACCATAGACATATGTAGGCAGCTGCATTAGGGAGATATACAGAGGAAAGGAGCACAAGAACTGGGAGCAAAGAAGAAAACAACTGGGAAGAAGTGATCTAGGAGAGATTACTTTTCCTTTATTTGCATGTATATTTTTATGTAAGCCAAGTAACCAAAGAACAGATACATTGATAACTAGGAAGGGTATGTGTATGAGTATATGTGTGTATGTGTGTGTATATGTGTGTGTGTGTGTGTGTGTGTATCATTTATTTTTTTCTTTAAGGCAATTGGGGTTAAGTGACTTGCCCAGGGTCACACAGATAGTAAGTGTCAAGTGTTTGGTCTGAGGTTGGATTTGAACTCAGGTCCTCCTCATTTCAGGGTGGTGGCTCTATCCATTGTGCCACCTAGCTGCCCTTTGTGTATCATTTATAATCCAAAGATCGAAGTATATATTTTTAAACCAATGAAAAGTTAAGCAAATAAGCATTCAGTAGGCATTTCCAAGAGTTATAGAAGAAGGTGGGAGACTTATAACAATCAGACATATAGGGAAATGCAGCAGATGATGAATGCAATAAGATAGAGTGAGGCAGGAAAGATAATTGGTAGAATGTTTTAGGACTGATGTTTTAGGAAGCACAGCTAGCAGAGTGGAGGCAAGCCTGACTTCTGAGCACAAGACTTGATTTGAAATCTTGGCGCTCATACTGACTCTCTGTACAGTCTTAGGCAGATCATTTAACCTTTTCAGGCATTTTCTTCTTCTTATATAAAATCTAGACCAAGGCCTATATGATCTATAAGGTCCTTTTCAGTTCTAAATCATTGGACCAGCTACTAAACCAATAGTGATATTAACTATTTAAATGATTTCAATTGGGGCAGCTAGGTAGCACATGGATAGAATGCAGGGCCTGGAGTTAGGAAGACTCATCTTTGTGAGTTCAAATCTGGCCTCAGACATTTACTAGCTGCGTGACCCTGAGCAAGTCACTTAACCCTGTTTGCCTCAGTTTCCTCATCTGTAAAGTGAGCTGGAGAAAGAAATGGCAAATCCCTCCAATATCTTTGCCAAGAAAACCCCAAATGGGATAATAAAGAACCGAACAAAACAAAAACAACAAAACTATTTAACACATCCTCTTGGGTTTACCGAAGTTGAAGTGTCTGTCTGCAATTGGGTGGTACAGTTGATAGACCTATAGACCTGAAATAAGAAAGAACTGAGCTAGGATCCTGCCTCAGACACTTTTATGTGACATTGAACAAAGTTACTTCAACTTCTCTTAGCTTCAATTTGCTCATCAGTAAAAATGGGGGTGACAATAGTACCCCAAAGTTTTGGGGAAGATCAAATGAGATAAAATTTATATAAAGCATTTTACCAACCCTAAAGCTAGCTCTGATGATGATGATGAAGATGCTTTTTTCTATTGTTTTCTGCAAGTATTATTCTGTTTCCACCCCCTCCTCCTTTTCTTTTTTGGAAATTGAGTCTTCTCATCTCACTCAGGCTGGAAGTACATTTCCCACTCCTAAACCCAGTCCTAGTACTGTGGGTACAGAAACTTTGACATGTTCTGCTTCTGATTTGTGTGTGTTCATACTTCGTTAGATGGCTTGGTGGCTCTCTACTCCTGAGTGCCCACCATATTGGTGCAAATGGTAGCTCAGAACTCTTGAACTCAAATGATTGACCAGCCTCAGCTCCTCAATAACAGAGACTATAAGTCAATCCCTGCAAGTATTTTCAAGCAATATGAATATTTGGATATGTCTATATCTGAAAGTTAATTTCCATGAAGATAAAAAAATGAAAAAATATTTTTTAGCCCACTCCTCCTTTCTCCTTCCCCTTACCATTAAACATCTGATAAAGTCCCCAAATATATTTCTATTTTCAGCACTTAGCACAGTTCCTGGCACCATAGTAGGTGCTTAATAAATGTTTATTGACTGACACGTAGGATCTAAATGCTGGATAAGTTCAGTCGTTTTTTTTTTTCTTACTGAAGCTGATGGTTTAAAATTGAAAATACAAAAGCTCTGAGCTTTGTTTTCTCTTTACTTAAGCCAATGGTATATATATATATATTTTTAACCTCTCTCTAGAACAAAACATAATGAATCCAAGGCCCTATCCACTTTAAGCCAGATCTGAAATCATCTAGTTCTCCTTGGGGTTGCAAGGAGGTGCTCTGCCACCACACTGCTAGTCTTGGGAATAATTGAGCCTAATTTACTTTCTTTTAACATAGGAACTTTTGTGGAATAAAGTGCCCAGGCCCGAATATGCTACTTAGCAACATGCTGAGATGTCCTCTGCTTCCTAATGATTGCAAGCCTAAGAAGGAAGCTAAGAAGGCTAATACTTATCTTTGTAATTGGTAATTCTCCTTCATCTCTAAATTGCAGAGATATAGCTTTTAAATCCAAGGGCTCTTGGTTCAAATCTCAGCAGGACTGGGTCACTTACATTGGGACAAAGGTACTCTTTGGATTAAAGGGACTAATTTAATGCTGATGCACAGCTCACATGTATGCTCCAAGGTGATCTACTAAATCCTCCGACAAGGATGAGAGGGGAAGCGGGGTGGTGATTTCTTAGGTGTTAGATCGACCTGAGCCATAAGCATTTGCCTTTTCCTTGAGTCTTCATTAGCCTAACTGAAAATGGGCCTTACTGAGTGCTAGCCAGATAGTTACATTATCTGGAATATTAAATGTACTGCAGTTTAAAGAATAACTGAAGAAGACTAAAAAGATTATTTTCAAAAGGGCTGAGGATACAATTGAATGTACCAGGATTAAAGACCTCTAACATGAAAGGTCTAAAACATCCCCTTTCTAGGCAATAAATCTTCAAATTCTATCACATGCAAAGTACTTATATTTTCCTCTATGTTACTATGCAGTGATTATTTGACATAGTTTTACTATGTAAATGAAACTCACAGGAAGGGTAAGGTCCATAACAGGGAAGGACAAAAAAGCATAGAAGGTTAATTCTGAGCGATCAAACATGAAGCAGTTATTAAAAACCTTCTAGGTTTCAGGCATTGTGCTAGAGAAAACAAAATGAAATGTACAGTATCATACAAATAAAAAATAGCTCAGTCCTTGCCCTCAAGCAGCTTCTGTATGACTATGGATACAATATGCTCATAAAGAAGTACATATAGGATATGTGTGTATGCACACACACACACACACACACACACAGGTGTTTTCTTTCATTTGTATCCTAGCTTATTTGGTTTTGTATTATCTGGCATATTGCCTGAAACATAGGTGTTTAATAAATGCTACTTGACTGATCATTCAATTTCTGTGCTTTATACAAACACTCACACTCACACACATAATACAGTGATTGAGGAATAGGCAGTAACAAATTGGAGCAGGGGGAATCAGGGAAAACCTTTTGAAGGAGGTGGCAAATGAGTTGAGACCAGAAGTGAAGTAGAGATTCCAAGAGGCAAAGGTAAAGAAGAGGGTCATTTCAGGCATGGGGGATAGCTTGGGGAAAGGTATGGCATTAAGAGATGAGTAGAGGGGACAGCTAGTAGGCCAATTTGTCTAGAGTGCAGTGTATATGAGGGGGAACTGAAGAGATACCACTGTGGCAAGATAGGCTACATTAAAAGAAGAAATGCCAAATAATTAGAGTTTTCATTTTATCTAAAGGGAAAACAGTGACTCACTAAGACTTCTTGAGCAGGGGATAGACAAGATGAGATCTGTGACTTAGGAATATCAATTTGGCAGAACTGTGAAGATGGATTAGAAAGGAAAGAAACTAGGAGCAAGGAACAATTAGAAGGCTATTGCCATAGGCCAGGATTAGAGTTAGATTAGAATGTTTGTGGTATATGTAGAGAGAGGAAGCTTGATGTGACAGAGTTTGAGGAGAAGAAATCCATGAGTCTTGGCAACTGATTGGATGGTGGGAGGAAAGAAGGGAGTTGGTAGACATTGAAGAATCAAGTATGAACATGAAAGACTGAAAGAAAGGTGTTACCTTCCAAGAAAAATGGGGAATTTGAAAGAAAGGAAGAGTTTAGAGAGAGGTATGATGTATTCTATTGGGACATGTATCATTTGAGATGTCTATGACATCCAAGATGGCAGGGAAGTGTATATACACACATATACATATCTCTACATATATACATGCATAAAATAAATACACAGAGTGATCGAAGGGCAGGTACTAACAACTGAAGGTGAAGAAGGCAGTTGGCAGAGCTAGAACTCAGGAGATGAAGTAATAGTAGACAAAGACTTGGGAGTCATCTTTATAAAGATAGTTGACTACATGGGAGCTGATGAGGTCACTAGAAAAGAGTGGAGAAAGTGAAAGACACAGAAAAGAGCCTAGGCTGCACACAAGCTAATTGTAGTGGGTGAAGCTATATTGTTTTTAGCAAAGACCTTTAAGGAAACAGGATGAAGTAGAGAATGAGAAAAGTGGAAGAAAGAAATAACAGGACACATCAAAAGACAAAGACATCTCTGGACTTAGAAAGCAAAGGGAGCCTCAGTTTACAATGTAGTACAATGAGAAGTCAGAGGAATCTGCCTCTCACCAGTGATACTCAATCTCTCTTCTCCATACTTTTTGTACTGGCCATTCTTGAAATACACTCCCTGCTACCTTTGTGTCACAGAAAGCTTAAGATACAGCTCAGGAACCAACTTCTGCACAAAGCCGTTCCTGATTCCCCCAATTATTAGGAACCACCTTCCCAAAGTACTTTACATTAAACTATTATGTATGTATGTATGTATGTCAGTATGTATGTATGTATGTGTGTATATATACACATGCATAGATACATATCTTTTTTTTCCATTAAGAATATAATCTCTGTGAGTATGGATTGTTTCACTGTTTCTGTATCTCTATCCTCGGCATCTAGAGCCAGGCCTAGAACATAGCAGGCACTTAATACATACTTGTTGGTTAATTGGTTAATTTAATCAGATAGAGGACAGTCCTCAATGCAGTGTAGAATGGTTATTTTGCGGATTTTTTGCAGATGAGGAAACCAAGGCTAACTGAAAACATCAAGAAGGCAGGGATGGTTTTCAGAGGGACTTTGGGAATTTAAACAAGGCAGAGAAACATCTTAACTACTATACTCTGCCTTTACTGTTTTTGATACCCATAACTCTGTGGGTGATTTTAGACAGACAGCATTCAAGTAGTGAAGGAAGGCTATATAAAAACCTAATTCCATTCAATCTATTTTATACAGCCATGCTTGAGAACGTAATGTGATACTTAGAGGTCAGTACCAGAATTCACTCTTCTGGGCACTGGTAATAGGAGAATTTTATTATAAGACTTTGCTTCAGTTGCTATGGAGGAGCTACATTAGTACTATGTTGAAGTGTTCATTTAAGACCTTTTGGTGAACACATGAAGTCAAAGTTGTGTCATGGCCTCAAAAGAAACTTTGAGATGGCAGAGGTTTTATTCATTTTCCTACAAGTCAATCTTCACTGGAAATGGTTAAATAAAACTTGAAGAGAGGTCTGGAAACATCCAGATTTTGGTGAACATATTGTCCTGAAACAAAAATGGCCCCATGAGAAACTTGAAAGCCTGGATCAGCAAGGGCAGAGGTGGGAAACCTATGGTCTTGAGAATATTCTGTAAAGTTTGGATTCAGTTAAAGGCCACACTCGAGGACCTAGAGAGCCACATATGGACTCGAGGCCAGAGATTCCCCACCCCTGAGCAAGGGTAACATATCTTGCTATTGCTGCTGTTCTTAAAGGAAGTCACAGAGATAAAAAGGTAGGTAGATTATAGATAGGTAAAAAGACAGCTAGAGCAGTTATTAAGTGCTAACCATCTGCTAGGTAGAGTGCTAAGTGCTAAAACTGGGCAACACTTTATTAGGGCTAAGTCATTACTTTTCATACCTTGAAAGCGCTCTCTCTCTCTCTCTCTCTGTATGTGTGTGTGTATATATATATATATTATATATACATATATATGTGTGTGTATGTGTGTATATATGTATATTTATACATATATACACATGAATACGTATATGTGAGTATGTGCATATATACATAAGTATATATACACTATTTTATATATAGTTTTACACACTAATATATACATACATATACATATATTATCTAATATATGTATACATGCATCTAATATTTGTATACACATATACACACACACATATATGTATATATAGTATATATATATATATACACACTATCTTTTTTGTTGTTGTTTTTCAAGAGACTATCTGATTATGGTAGGACCCACTGTCAAAGTGAAATTAGATGCTGATGGGTTACAGTATTTTTAGTCTCATGAAATATATTCACATTTCTAGGGAGGAATTTCTGTGACATTTCATGGCAAGATGGAGTAACTATCATAGCGTTCATTTCTACCAGTCCAACAAAGATAATTGAGGGACTTACAGAACCTGTAAAATCATGAGCTCTGTGACCGTCCACCCTACACACTTAGAAGTTCAGCCCTGCTTGGTACTAAGAGAATTTTATTATAAGACTTTCTTTGCCACATTGACTGATGAAACATGGGTTAATTTTATTAGATCTGTAGAATAGCTCAATTTCTGGTACCTGACCCTTGGAAGACACCCCCTTCTTGCCTCTTCCTCTAAGCACCTCTAACTTCCTTCAAGGCTCAGCTCTTATACCACATCCTATGAGAAACCTTTCCTGATCCCACCAGTTGTTAGTAATCTCTTATTCCTCGATTAATCATGTGGGTACTTAACTTTGCAATTCCCTCAGCTGAAGAAAAGCTCCTTGAAGGCAAAATGTTTTCGTCATTTTCTCTTTGTCATCTCTGATGCCTAGCACATAAAATGTAGCTAGTAAATGCTTGTTGGGTTGATTGGTGTCATTGTGAGACATGCCGGATCTTGTATGAGAGAATAGCCCAGAATATGATCGTATGATGAAAATTACCATCCCCCCCAACAAAAATTGGTTATGAAAATTGAAAAAAAGTTTCTATTTGACCTGTTATCAGGCTTGTCAATGCAGAGCATATAACCCATTACTTCTGTGAGCTCCCCTTTATGTATAGTTCCCCAGGGTGTTTACCACTAAGAAGGGGACTATTGTGATTTCCAGTTGTGCAAGGCAGCAAATGGTTCAAAGGTATCAGAGATTTCACTGTTGGGTCTCTGTGCTATAGTGAACAAACTGCATTTCTATAATTTGAAGTTATTGCTTATCCAGTTCTAAACCTAGGTTCAGATAATCGAAGGTCAGATTCTTTTTTGTGTGATCCCTGTTTTGTACAAGTCAAATCCTGTTAGAAAGCTTTATTTCCTGGCATTTGGTAAAAAGGTCAGAAGCTAGAGGGTATAGCCATTGTGGTCATCAAGAGATATTTTATTATTCTCTTGGAAAAGAAAGTACTCGAGATGGAAAGAACTCTGAAGCCCTTAAAAGAGACTTGATAAACCCTTTACATGAAATCTCTCTATCCTCCTGAGTTGGCATTGTTGTGGAGGACAATAACCCTCACTTTCTAAGCACTGTGGGCTAGAAGTCTTTCAATGAGAGATTAAAAAGGTGCCTTCGTACTACAAGTAAGTAACATGTATTCATCTTTTTTTTTCATTTTGCCATATTTTTAAAGGAGAAAATTCTGCCAATGATAGAATATCTGAATGAACATGATTGTAGAGGGATTTTATGACTTACACACTCATAGAATGTGATATCAGAAAAGGACCTTTAAGACCACCTAGCCCAACCCCACAGTGGATAAAGCAATGGGAGTAGGAAGACAAGTTCAAATCTGACCTCAGATACTCACTAGCTGTGTGATCCCAGGCAATTCATGTTCTTTGTGTCTGCCTCAGTTTCCTTAACTGTAAAATGGGGATAATAATAGTATCTATCTCACAAGATCATGGTGAAGATCAAATGAGATAATATTTGTAAAATAATCACACAGTGCCTAGCACATAGTAGTCATTCACTAAATGCTCTTCTCCTTCTTTCTTTCTTTTTTGTTTCAGATGAGGACATTGTGGTCCAGAGAAAGAAGGTGACTTGTCCAAGGCCATGTGACTTGTCCAAGGGCAAATGTAGGCTCCAAGCCTTTCTTTCCCCCCCTCAAAGCAATTGAGGTTAAGTGACTCGCTGAGGGTCACACAGCTAGTAAGTGTCAAGTATCTGGTCTGAGACCAGATTTGAACTCAGGTTCTTCTGATTCCAGGGCAGGTGCTCTATCCATTGCACCACCTAGCTGCCCCATGCTCCAAGCCTTTCTAAAGAACTCTTCTACTCTGCTATGCAAACTTAGTATTTGCTGAATTAATTTGATTATGTGGTCATTGGAATCAATTTCCAACAAAAAAATTAACTAGAACACGGAACCCAATGCATAACTGCTGAGGCATTCTTCACCAGAAGTTTTGATTCTCAGGTAAGTTACATGAATTAGGGTAGTTAATAGAAGAAAAAGAACCAAGGAAAATACTGAGATATTTGTAGTATTTTGTTTCTGTAATGTGGCTCACACAAAATTAAAATATAGACTTATTACCTGGAATCTTAAAAGTGTATAAAATCTCTATAATATAAATATAGTACTGTTCTGAGTAAAATGCCTATGGGACAAATTATATTCTGTCTTCTTTTGTCTCTGTCTCTGGCCTAAATTTAATTAGATGAGGATTCTTTCTTAGGCGTGAGTATATAATGAATTGTAAATGGGAAGATCTTAAAGGGTTTATTTCATAGATTTCCCTCCATCACTGAGTTTAATAGGCTCAATAAACAGGGCATGTGTACATGCCATAGGAAACTTCAAGACAGAGGCATTATGAAGAAAGACAATAGATCTGAATTCTATGGTGGCGGGATCACGTTCAAAGGAGTCTGTTTATAGCCATGTGGGAGTCACATATGGAAGGCAAGAAATCACAGTATATTATTTGAAGTCAGAAGACCCAGGTTTAAGTCCAGGCTACTACACTTATTGCTGCATGACTAGGAAAGTCACTTAACTCCTATGGACTTCAGTTTCTTCTGTATAATATGGGTAAAAGTACTTATGTAACATACCTCACAGGCTTATTGCAAGATAAGTGCCATATAAACATGAGCCTTTATAAAAATATAAGCATTAATCTTCATGTAAAGTATCACAGGCATGCTAATAACAGATGTTTCAAAAAATTGGTGAAAGCTCTGAAGGAAAAGAGGGAGAAAGAGGAAAACAAGAGTGTCTAGCAATACAGAATACACATGGTGAGCAAGTACAAATCCTTGCCTGGGCACTTTCTGAAAGCAGTACACTTTTGAAGAGAGTGATGGCAAGAAAAGCAGTGTTAGGATATGTTCTCCTTAAGAAGATAAGATCAGAGGCAGTGAGGTGGTGCAGTGGATAGAGCACCGGCCCTGAAGTCAGGAGGACCTGAGTTCAAATCCAGTCTCAGACCAAATGCTTGACACTTACTAGCTGTGTGACTTAACCCCAATTGGATAATTTTGATTACATTAAATTAAAAAGTTTTTGTACAAGCAAAACCAATGCAACCAAGATTAGAAGGAAAGAAGAACAATGGAAAACATTTTTTACAGCCAGTGTTTCTAATAAAGGCCACATTTCTCAAATATATAGAGAACTGAGTCAAAGATAAAGAAATTAAAGCTATGTTTAGCCATATAAAAATGCTCTAAATCACTATTGATTAGAAAAATAAAATGAAAACAACTCTGAAGTATCACATCACACATATCAGATTGGCTAATATGACAGAAAAGGAAAACAATAAATGTTGGAGAAGATGTGGGAAAATTGGAATGCTAATGCATTGTTAATGGAGTTGTGAACTGATCCAACTGTCTGGAGAGCATTTTGGAACTATTCCCAAAGGACTATAATACTATGCCTATCCTTTGATCCAGCAATATCATTACTAGTTCAGCATCCCAAAGAGACCATAAAAAAGGGGAAAGGACCCACAAAAATGAATGAAAATATTTACCAAAATATTTATAGCAGCTCTTTTTTTTGTGGTAGCAAAGAATTGGAAATTGAGGGGATGCCCATCAATTGGGGAATGTCTGAACAAGTTGTGATATATGAATGTAATGGAATACTATTGTGCTATAAGAAATGATGAGCAGGTAGATGTCAGAAAAATCTGGCTTTACACGAACTGATGCTGAATAAAGTGAGCAGAACTAGGAGAACATTATACACAGTTAACAGCAACATTATGTGATGATCAACTATGATAGACTTAGCTCCTCTTAGCAATACATTAATCCAAGACAATTTCAAAAGATTTACAATGTAAAATGCTAATCACATCCAGAGAAAGAGCTATGAAGTCTGAATGCAGATCAAAGCATACTATTTTCACTCTTTATTATTTTCTTTTCTCATGGTTTTTCCCTTTTATTCTGATTCTTCTTTCACCTCATAACTAATGTGGACATATGTTTAACATGATTGTACACGTAAACCTATATCAAATTGCTTGGAGAAGGGGGAAGGAAGAAAGGGAGGTAGAAAAATTTGGGACTCAAAATCTTACAAATTTGAATGTTGAAAATGATCTTTAGATATAATTGGAAAAAAAAACAAAATACTATGAAGTGTGAAAAAAAATGATAAGATCAAATGCTTGCTTTTATGAAGAGGGGAAAAGTCACAGCAAGATTACTGAGCATGCCCACAGAGTGAGGCTTTTTGACCATGATGCATGAGGCAGAGACAAGAACACATTCAAATGATAAGGGTAGTTTGACAGAGAACAGCATTCTGCTTGGGGCGGACCCATATGAAAACCTAGAAGTCATTGAGAGGAGGAGTCTGGTTGCTAGGTAGAGAGGGTGTCTTGGGAAACAGGATAGAGACTTAACACACAAACTTGAGCTCCAACAATCAGTCTGGGCTGGTCCTGAGCAAAGGCTAAAGGGGTGAGAGGGGAGGGGGAAGTGGGGGAAATGTGCAGAAAAGAAAGAGAACAGCACTGTGTGAATCTAAGAGGAGGAGAAACATTCCTCTCGCAAAAAAACAAAACAAAAAACAAAAAAACAAAAAAATTCTTCTATTCAAAAGAATTTATTAAATGGATTTTATTAAAAAGAAAACCAAAAAGATTAAAAGTTACACAGACAATATTAAATAACAGAAGAATAGCACACTGGTACCTTTTTATTATCCTCAGACATTTTCTATCACCTATGTAATTTGTGCCCTGCAGCTGAATAACAAAGCAAAACAAACCTGAAAGGGATTTTTTCTCTTTCTAGGAAAAAATTCTCTCTCTCTCTTTCCCTCTATTTACAGATAGATATACCTATCAATCTATATTTAGTTCCTAGGATATGAAGTATGAATATACATATATATAGAGAGAGAGAGAATAGAGATAAAGATATATATATATATAGGGAACAAAGATCACATATATATTTATCTGCATCTTTGTATATCTCTATATTTGTATATTATCTCTACTCATATTTTAAATATAGAGAACACAGAACACACATACATATCAATATCTTTTTATATCTCTACAGCTCTAGCTTATATGTCTATATATTCTCTCCATATATATATATATATACAATAGGCATAATTATGCTCATACTTTATAAAGCCTAGGAACTAAATTTTATATATGTGTGTATATGTGTGTGTAATATCTTATGTATACATACATATATGTGTTTGTGATACACACACACACACACACACACACACACACACATATAGATTTCATATGAAAGACAAAACCTCAAAGCAAAGGCAGTGAGTTGTGGACTTCCTGTCCGAGCTGCACTCACTGTCAAGCAGGCCAGCTGAGATAAGGCAGCTGGCAGCTCTCCAGAGGAGCTGGGCTGAGGCTTCTGTTCAGAGGACTGGAACGGCACAGACCTGATCCCGCATGTAATGAGACCAAACAGAGCTGGAAGGTAAACTCCGCTCCTCAGCCCTCTCAAAGGAAGAAACAAGCAGCCAGCCTGCCTGTTATGCTTCACCATCCTTTTCAGTGGCCTTGCTTTCCCCAAACAGAGAGAGCAGTTTGGGAGGGCTACATAGAATTACTAGGAGGTCAGCCACCGTGTAATCCACAGTATATTAGTATGTGAGTGTGGGCATACACATTGCACAGCTGACTAAAATTCCCTCTACAAATGTTTCAATGGAAACAATGAAGACTTAAAAAAAAATCCAACTCCATGTTTCTCTATTTATATTGAAAGACTAAAGAGAGTCCTATTATGGGGCTGTTGACCAGGCTAGCCATGGATCTTAGCTGCAAGGTTACTTAAGAATCCTAGGTCTTGTCTATATTAACATTTTCGTATCACTCAGGTCAGCTGACTTGCCGGTCAGCAAGATAAATGAATTTCAATGAAGTTGCATTGGAAAAAAGAGTTTATTTCAGAAATCATCATCATACTTCCTCATTCTGCAATTAATAACAATAATGATAGCTGATGTTTGTGTAATACTTGAAGATTTACGAAGCACTTCACATATACACTTTGTTATTTGATCTTCACAGCAAGCTTGTAAGAGAAGTGGTATATTATTTCCATTTTACAGACATAGAAACTGAGGATCAGAGGTCAGTTCCTCACACAGGGTCATAAATTTAGTCTGAGGCGGAATTCAAACCATGATTTTGCAGACTCTAAGTCCAGTTACCTGCTATTCCACTGTTGTTTCTTTTTATACATCTTCAAGATCATTAAGTCTGATAGACCCTATTTTGTAACTGATAACCTCCATCCTCCGATAATCATCCAGTTAAGGAATGAGACAAACAACTTCAATCATAACCCAACATTCTAATGATTTCTGTCCAATCATTTCTGGGGAGCTAGTAAAAAATCAATCTACCATAAAAGATCAACACTGTATGTAATTCAGATAAATAAAATTGAAAAGACATGAGTGCTCTTATTTATAATGAAAGTAATTTGCAAAGTATAAAATGCTCTACAAGTGTAAAATATCATCTTCATAGTAATTTCCTTGCAATGTATAACAAAGCTATTGATTCTGGAAGGATTCTCAATTCCTTAGATGCCATTGCTATAGCCTCTTTGTGCTTGCATTTTCAAGAGGCACTAGAGGGCAGAATAACCCCACCCCTCCCCAACTCTCAAAGCTCTGGTCAAATGACAAGCCTATCCACAAGTAGCGATTTTAAGAAATTCTTCATCTAAAAACAATTAAGATATTTAAATGAGATTATGTGCTAGAAAGGACAGTTAAGATAGAGTGCTGGGTCTGAAGTCAGGAAGACTCATCTTCCTGAGTTCAAATCTGGCTCAGATACTTTCTAGCTGTGTGACCTAGGGCAAGTTACTTAACCCTGTTTGCTTCAGTTTCCTCTTCTGTAAAATAAGCTGGAGAAGGAAATGGCAAACCACTCCAGCATCTTTGCCAAGAAAACCCCAAATGGGATCACGAAGAGTTAGACATTACTGAAACAGCTGGACAACAAAAATGTAGTAGAATGGAAACCATAGAAATTAGCTTCACGAAAACTACATAGGATAATCAAAGTGAAGTGTGTACATTTCATTAACTGCCCTGAGTGTCTCTACAATAAGAAAAATAAAACTACCTCTTTACATTGCTTGTGCTTGGAGTCCCTCAAGGACCTGGCTTTTTTTGTAATCTTAATTACAATTTGGTTACAGTCATACGACATAAATAAACCACTCTGCAAAACATAAAGAGCTATATAAATAATAGTGGTAGTTGTAATAGTAACCACAACAACAGCAATAGTTATCCTGCTGTCCTGAACACTGGGGGACAGAGGTAATTGGGAGAGTGAAAAGGTGCAAAGGTAAATCTTGTAAAACTCTTAGCCTTCTCACCTAGCAATATCTCTGTGCCATGCAGTCCTCCTCTTTCCATTGGTGTGCTCCTATTAGGGCCTCCATTTTTAGTACAGGTTTCCATTGGCCATGTTTCATTCCCTTCCCAGCTCTGTGTTTTTGACTCTAAGAACTCTGTTATCACAACTCAGCTTTAACTCTGGAACTTCCTCATCTCACAGGGTCTTCTCACCCTACAACATGCTTCTGTCATGACAGCCTTCTCTTCCCATGGATGTACCCTTTCAGATGCTCCATTTTGGAGACAGACTCAGGCTAGCTACACCTCATTCTCTTCTAGGCTGTGCTTCTGACTAAGGACTTTGTCGCTAACCCCCTACAACACTACCCCTTATTCTCTGCCCCCAACACTTGATTCCTAGCTCTTTTTTTATATGTAGTATTCTCCTATTAAAATGTAACCTTCTTGAGGGCAGAGACTGTCTTTCTGTTTTATTATTTTTATATCCCTAGAGCTCACCACAGTGCCTGGCACATAGTAAGAGCTTATTAAATGGTTGTTCCATTCCATAAAGATGAACAGTTAGGTCAACTGGGACAAGTGAGGAAGAAGTATGGAGCCACACTCAATTTTCTCTATCTCATCACTTTTTTAAATGGAATCTTGATACTGGTTACAGATACAAACTCTTCAATTCACTAAATTCTGCATGCTCAGTACTTAACTTAGGCCCATTTTTTGTTGCTTTAATCCCTATTAGTTTAAATTATTGCCTCATTTGGGCAAAATCAAGAGCTACCACTTCCTCTAATAGTCTCATCCCCACCCAGTTCCACCTTAACTTTTTCCAGGTATACTTTTCTCCTTTCAGTTACTCCATTACCCATTTCATGTGTGCTTTTTTCTCTTTTGTTTTGTTTTTTA
Organism: Vombatus ursinus; assembly: GCF_900497805.2. Classification (NCBI taxonomy): domain Eukaryota; kingdom Metazoa; phylum Chordata; class Mammalia; order Diprotodontia; family Vombatidae; genus Vombatus; species Vombatus ursinus. Next base: position 13,755,937 of record NW_020954580.1, on the reverse strand, counting down.
ACTCATCATCCTTTAATTCTTCCTGGAGTACTCTTTGAATTAACTCAAAAGCTTATTATTATTATTATTTTTTTTTATTATTATTATTATATAATACTGTATCTCTCAAATCCCTCTCAAAATGAAAACTGCTTTTTTCTCATTCCCATGAGACAAAAGCAAGGGTCAGTTTACTTTTTGCTCCACTCTCCATTTCGAGACCCTTTCTTTTCCAATCTGTTCTTTGAGGTCCATGTCATTCTATTATAATACTCTTTCCTTATCCCAGTCACCTATGAGCATGTTCCTACTTTCCTCAGTGATCTTCGAACCTAGCTCAGTCTTCCTCTCTATCTTGTTTCCCAACATCATCTGAAGTTACTTCAGTATTTCAGTTAATGAGTCTTGGTTTTATAATTCCTCAGAAAACATGCTTTAGACCCCATGGTCAACAGCCATTTCCATGACATGTTTGCTACCATACTAGAATCATCATCCTCCAGACATTCTGCCGTTCCCATCTTGCTAAATCCCAACATGAAGCAAATTTCATTATTTTGTTTTCTCCACATTTGGACTTTTTTATACCCTTTCCTTTTCCTTATCACTTCTCTGCAGATGGCTACCAAATCTCTTTCTCCAGTCTTTGCATTTTTCCTCTGCTCCAACCTTATATTTCCAAATACCTGCTCCCTATATCTATCTGACATTCCTGCTGTTGCTCAGTCAATTCAGTCATGCCCAACTCTTCATGACTCTGTTTGGGGTTTTCTTGGCAAAGAGGCTGAAGTGGTTTACTATTTCCTTCCCCAACTCATTTTACAGAGAAGGAACTGAGACAAACTGAGTAAAATGATTTTTCCAGGGTGACACATCTAGTAAGTGTCTGAGGCTGGATTTGAACTCAGGAAGATGAGTCTTCCTGACTTTAGGCCTGGCACTCTATCCACTGGGCCAGCTAACTCTATCCCCATTCCTGACAATACCTTAAACTCCATCTATAATGGACCACATTCATCATCTCCATCCCTAAACTATCTTTTTGAGCTAATGCAATCAGGTTACAAACACTGAAGTCATCACTTTTATTTTATTTTTAATTTATGGAACAAAACAAGCATTTCCAAACATAGTATAATTTTTAAAAAGGATGATTGCACATGCAACTGCAAATCTTTCATTTACAACTTGCTATTCCTTTTAAATATATAATAAAGTTATCATGTAAATTTCTTTTTTTTAACTTTTTTTTTTCCCTTCAGTTCCCATCAATGCACTAGAGATGGCTACCATTTGACATGTGTGTGTGTGTGTGTGTGTGTGTGTGTGTGTGTGTGTGTGTGTGGTCATCTTTGAAATCAAGGTAGCATGATGCAGTGGAAAGAAAACCCTCTCTACTCCCTCTCTCTCTTGGTCCCACCCTCATCTAATCAACTGTTAATCTTGTCAATTATAATTCTTCAATATCTTTAGTGTTTGTTTACTAGACTCTTTTCCCCATCATGCCCCCAGTTTCCTCAATTAAGCAGTGAAGTTTGTTTTCTAATCATGGTTCCTCACATATTATCTAGATAACCTTATGCAAACAGGTTCCCCTGTCAGGGCCTCAGTTTCCTCATCTGTAAAATGAGAGTGTTGGACCTCTAATGTCGCTTTCAGTTCTACATTTATTTGCCTGACTCTTGAAATTAACCCTCAACTAGTGTCCCTATCTTCATTATGATAAAAATTACCCTTGATCCTGCCATTTTCCAACCCATGAAAACTTAAGTGGTTTTTGACAGCCTACAGGATAAAGTCTAAACTCCTTAACCAGGCATTGGAAAGCTAATGGGACAGAGAAGAAAAAAAGCACAGGACTTAAAAGATAGAAGACCTAGCATCCCTAATACCCAAACAAGGAAAATATAATGCAAAGAACTATATATTAATGTCATTAATTAATATTAATATTAAAATTTAGATAAAATCCTATTAAACAGACTATAAAAATTTGTCTAAAATTATTCATTATGATAAAATTAGATCTCATACCAGGGATGCAAGGATGGTTCAACATTAGGTAAACAACAAAAATAATGAATAAAATGAAAAAAAAACTTTAAATCAAATCATGGCCTCTAAAGAAGCATAAAAAGCCTATGGCTAATAATAATAATAATAATAACTAGCACTTTATGGTTTGTAAAGTTCTTTACAAATATAGTCTCCTGCTATTATTGTTCTCATTTTACTTATGAGAAAACTGAGGCTGAGAGAGGTTAAATAACTTGTCCAGGGTGACATAGCTATCTAGTGTATGAGGCTGAATTTGAACTTATGTCATTATGATTCCAGTATTCCATCCATTTCACCAGCTAGCTGTCTAGCATGACATATATTTGTGCTAAAAACTCTAAAAAGTATAGCAATAGAGGAATTTTAAATGTAAAAAATATCTCTCTAAAACCAAAAGAAAGCATCATATGCAATGGATATTAACAAGACATTTTTCCAATAAATATAGGAATAAGACAATGATGTCTATCCTTCTTACTCTTATTTAATTATTTTTACAGAAGTGCTAGCAATTACAATAAGACAAAAGAGATAAAATAAAGGAATAAAGATAGGCAAAGAAGAGACAACCTATCCCTTCTTGTAGATGACATGATTACTTATTTAGAAAATCCTATGGAATCAGTAAGAAAACTAATTGACACAATTAGTTGCCTGCAAAATAGCAGGCTGCAAAATAAACCCACAAAAATCAGCAGCATTTTGATATAATAATAACAAAAGAGGATATAGAACCTGAATGTTAAAAAATCCTTCCATAAAGAAATAGCAGAGAAACAGATTATATACCTTTCACATTTATAGGTAGGAGATGAATCCTTAAACAACGGATATGGGTAATTACAAAAAATAAAATAGAAAATTTTGATTACATGTAATAGGAAAAATGCATCAAGGATGAGAAAAGAAGCAGGCAAATGGAGGAAATATCTTTATATCAAATTTATCTGACAACAGTTTGGTTCCTAAGATACATAGGTACACTCACATACATACATAACATATATATACATACACATACAAATATACATACATGTACATTTGTATATATAAACAATAGGAATATGTAAGACCATAAATCAACAAATAAATGGTCAAAGTACATGAACAACAAAAGAACTGATAATTATAAACAAGCATATAAAAGAATACTCCAAATCATTGATAAGAGAAATGAAATTTTTTAAAAAGTCAAGCATTTACCTCACACCCAGAAAACTGAAGAAAAAAAGATTATCATGGACAGTATTCATCAGCTAAACAGGTTGTGGAAAGGTAGCCCCATTAAGACTTTGTGGATAGTACTAGGAAAGTACAACCATTCTTGAAAACCAATTTGAAATTTTGAAAATTAAGTAGATAAAATGTCCATATACTTTGACACACAGATTCTATGCTAGAAATATGACCCAAAGAGGTCAGTGATAAAAAGAAAGATTCCATATGCAATATATTTCTAGGAGTACTTTTTGTGGCAGAAAAAAAAACTGGAAACAAATTAGATGGTAATCAATAGGTTAATGGCTAAATGAAATGTGGTACTCAAATGTAAAGAAAAATTACTATATCATTAGAAATGATGGATACACTTAATACAAGGATATATGAAAAGACTTATATGAATTGATACAAAATGAAGGAAGCAGAACCAAGAAAGCAATGCTCAATGAACACAATATTGTAAATGGAAAGAATAACTATAACAAAACAATAAAAGAGGGAATGTTGCAAAATTATAAAGAACAGCCTTGGTCCCATTTAATAGATGTGGGAAGTCATCTCCCACCCATGCCTTTGCAAGGGTAGAAAGGTGAGGAGAGGTGTGGATTTGCAACATTGTATATATAGATAAAATATTTTAATTAATTTTGCTAATTATTGTTCTCTCCCCCTTTTTCTTATTTAAATTCCTTGTTAGAAGTAATGGCTCTCTGGGAGGGGCTATAGAGGAAAATTTAGGCAACATAAAAACAGAAGATAATAAAATTTTATTTAAAATTTTTTTTTGAGGAAGGGTAATTTCAGGACTAGTGAACAACTTGAGAAAAGGCTGAGATGAAGGTGAATGATCGAATGACATATTAGGGAAGAGCAATTAAGCCATCTTGACTGAAACACAGTGCATACACAGAAAATTGTACTAGAAAGACAGGTTGGACAAAAAGTCTTTAAATATCAAGGTGAGGAATTCATTTTATCCTAAGGACAACATGGAGTCATTGATACTTCATGAGTAAGAGAATGGCATAGGGTAATTAACATATTGATTTAGCAGTTGTATAAAGGATAGATTGAGGCAGCTAAGTGGTACAGTGGATAAAGTGTCAGTCCTTGGAATCAAGACTGAACTCATCTTCCTTAGTTCAAATCTGGTCTAAGACACTAACTAAGTGACCCTGAGCAAGTCACTTATCCCTGTTTGCATCAGTTTCCTGATTTGTAAAATGAGCAGGAGAAAGAAATGGCAAACCAGTCCCATTATCTTTGCCAAGAAAATCCCAAATGGGGTCACAAAGAATCAGATATGACTGAAACAACTGAAAATAAAAGACTGGAATAGGGGAACAATAGATTATAAAGGGAAGAGACTAAAGCCAAAGAGACTAATTAGGAGCCAGCTGCAAAGAGGTGATGGGGAACTTAACTATGGTGGTGATCAAGTGAGTGGAGAAAATGAGATAGATTCACAGTAACTCTTCATATTCAACTGGAAATGTTTGCTCCTTAGAAATAGAGATAGTTTCATCCTTTGTACCTGTATTCTTGGTGCCTAGGACAGTACCAGTCATATAATAGGTCTTAATAAATACTTATTGATTGATTCTCTAACTATTTTCATTTTGTCCTTACCAATTCGGAAGTATTTAATTGAAGACTTGAGAAATTTCTAGGGGTGCCTATTACTAATAAGATATATGAGTTCAAATTCAAATTGAAACCCAGTAACACAGGCTCATGTTTCTTAAAACAGAAAACAGTTACATGAGAGATACCTCCTATTTCTGACTCAAAAAATCTCAAAAAAGGCCTCATCCATTAAAACCTTTCAGATACTCATGTAATGCCCCTTTCTCCTATTAAAACTGTTATCTCAGGTCTTGAGTCTAGCTTCACACTTGAATGCTATGCTATGACTTTTCTCTACTATTACTAAAGGACTACATCTGACTTCATGATAAAGTATGATTTTTGTTTTTTTTTTTACAATTCTACCTTTTATGTTTAAGCGATAATTCCCATGAACTAGTCATTACTATCAGCCATAGTCCATTTGCTCATTAGTAGCCCAAGGTGAGTGAGTTACAGAGGACAGCTGACTCTGGAATAATACAATTGTTAAATCAAATAATGACAGACTTACAGGCATCTGCTTCTACTGCAAACCATTTTCAACTCTTTAAACCATAACATTTGTGAAGACAGTGATATTTTTCAAAAATTGGTCTCCTTTGTCTCTCTAGGACAACTGACCTTTTACTCATTAGCTAGAATACAAAACATAATACATGAGAGCTTAATAACCTTTAGCTGAATAGTCATCATTACATAAATGCAGGTCACTATTCTGGAAACATGAGACAGCACACAGTCATTTATTGGCAAGTGGTAATAAATTAGATAAAGGTAGCACTCATGAGCAATCCCTTGGCTTGCAACGCCCAGAGTCTAAGTTCAATGGGAGAACAGAATTTTCTAGACAGTATTTCTTGTTGGTACATATTTGGCCAAGTAGGGCAATAAAAACCACAGTCATTGCCTCATTAGCAGAAAGCCCCAGAAGGCCATGGTAATAAGAGAATGGTAATAATAAAAATACCAGTACCTATCTTACATAAAGCAAGCAACTGAATAAAAGTGTTTTGCTGATGACAGTGACACATAGCCTTTTGTCAATTAGTTGGGAAACCAATGTCCATTTCTACCTTTTTTTTCCCCCAAGGGAAATCTGTATTGGGTTTTAGAGATCCACCTTACAAATAATGAACTTTTATAACCCAACCCTTATTGGAGAGTGAATGACTACCTATACATATGGGTTCCTATGCTTTTACATATATAAAAATATGGCCATATAGGGCATGACTATAAAGCTGCGAAAATGATTTATATATTTTGCACATTAAACTTTTATTAATTTGTATGTCATATCATGTCCATATTATTTTCCTACTAATAACCAAAATTGTTCTCTTCCCCTCTTAGGTCCTTGTAACTATGACTGATTCTGTAGCCTGCTCTTCTCTTAGTCTCTTTGATTAATCCTATTATTAAAATATTTCCCTTAATTATTCTGATTCTGTGCTTGTCATACTCCTAGGTACATAAGGGCACTTAATAAATGCTATTAATAAATGAATAGCTGTCTCATATATTAGCCTTGCACCACTTTACCTATATTACAGAATAATTTTTTTCCTAGGAAGTTATTTTCAGTGACTCTGGTGCCTTTGATTGCTCAGTTGTAGACCCTTCCAGAGCTGAAAACTTCCTCACATCAAGGCAGTTATGTGGTATAGGGCTTGAAGTTTGTAAGATCTAAGTTCATATCTGGCCTCAGACACCTACTATCTGCGTGACCCTGGGCAAACCACTTCACCCTCTTTGCCTCATTTCCTCATCTGTAAAATGAGCTCGAGAAGGAAATGGCAAACTTTTGGGGCAGCTAGGTGGCACGGTGGATAGAGCACCAGACCTGGAGTCAGAAGGACCAGAGTTCAAATGTGGCCTCAGATACTTAATAGTTGTGTGACCCTGGGCAAGTCACTTTAACCCCAATTGCCTCCAAAAAGTTTTTTTTTTTTTAAAGTTTAAAAAGAAAATCCTTCCTCACATCTAGGGACAGTCAGAAACTGCTATTGTGGAACTTATGGGGTATTACAGTGGCCCCCATCATTCCTTCTTTAGAAGGTAGTATACAATAAATGGCCTTCATATTTAAAGCTGTTCAAGATATCTTTAAACATTCTCAAATTATGCAAAATAAGGAAAAGGAAACAAGGATTGATATTTTTGTTTTATTTAGTTTCATGACTGAAAGTACTTCTAAAATGATATAATGTTTACACCTTGTCTTTGTGTTCCTAGGAGCTCCTGTGACATATATAGTATACACTAAATAATTGTCTGTTGCATTGAATTATTTAGCAACTTTCATTGTACTTTCCTTTCTATCATATATAATAATTTTGGATATGTCCTGGATCATAAACGTCAACCAGTTTGCAGGCTCCATGAAGACAGGGGCTACTTATTCTTTTTTTTTTTTAATAGTATTCCTCTATAGCCTCTTGCATTGTGCATTGCACATAGTACGTGTTTGGTATATATATTTGTTGACTGAATAAAAAGAATTGAAATGTCAGGAAGTAGTGTGATTATTCTAGCTCCCTGATGCTGAACTACTGGCTTGGCTAATCATCTTCCCCCTTACTGCCCCTCCCACCCCTAGATGGGTGGTTGGGCTTTATGTAGTTACAGACTTAGAAACATTTTCTTCAGAAAGACATAAATGAGACAATAGCTTGTCTTTCCAACTTTTTTTTTTTAACCGAGAATTTGGGAGAGGGTAGGTGCAGTTACCCGAACCAGAAACATTTTTATATTTTCATGAGTCAAGAGTTTATACTGTTATTCATTTCCTAATAGGTAGAAGCTGAGCATGATAAAAGGACATTGTGTCTTTAAACACCTAAACAAGGAGAACCATTGCAGCAAGAGAATATTATGCTATTATTGTAAATTACACTGACAGTGGAAGGCTGTAAGGTTATGGGATGGGAAAGAAGCTACACAATAAGCACTGGTCAAAGTAATTAGCTGGTGTAATGAAGAGAGAGGGAAAAGTATGTTGGACATCAACGCGCTGAACTGCCAGCATTACCATTCTCCAAGGCTTTGCAAGAACAATGCTCTGCTGAGCTGAGCCTTCAGTAATCTCTATACATAACTACCCATGAAGAGAATAATTAAGAGATGCCAATGCTTCTCTGCGAAAAAGCCCAGCCCTCACATAATACACAGCGCTATTCTCTAGAAAATCACTTTTTTCTCCTTTCTACTAAAAAAAACACAAACAACAACAACAACAACAACAACAAAAGGAGGACATTTTGTACCCCTCCAATGCACAATGAGAAAGGTACCATAAAAATAAGAGGTGTGGATGATCACCAGCCCCAAACAGAAATACAATGAATTTTATCTTGGTTAGAGGAAAACATTTGCCACAGAGCTGGCAAAAAGGATGGATACCAAATAGGACAAAACAAAGACTAAATAAAGTATATCAGGGAAGAAGCATATTGCTAAAGGTAATCTTATCCCAAAGAGTCTCTCTACACAAAATGTATTATCTATATCCATGTAACTTTTTGACAATATTTAGAATCTCAGCTCTTCGTCTATTGCAATTGTCTCTGCTGTAAAATAAAAATTTAGGGGGAGACAAATAGATACCTTTAAAACTCTGCAATAGATTTCTGTGATTCTTTTATAAAAGATGTAGATACAAAATGAGAAGCTCAAAGTTAGGGATATGTCTGACCATATAAAATACCAGTTTTTAAAAATCCTTCATTTTTACTTTAATAATTTAAAGGCACCAGAAATATTTTTTTTCCTAAATGAAAGATAGGGAACTAATGAAATGAATATACAAAAAATCCAGAGCACAAAGTTTAGCAGGTCAGTCCTTTACTAATGAGGTTAATCAAATCAAACATTTTTTTTCCAGATTCCATTCCAACCTGTTTACCCTCCTTTTTGTATTAAGCAGTTGTGTCTACACAGCTAATGGGATTTTTGAGTCTCCAATTTACTGCTCAATTGGATTGTACTGGAGGTAAATGTTTGTGCTTAGTATGCAGAAGACTTTAGGGTTTAAATGCAACAGAAGCTAATCCTCTTTATTCCACCCAGTATCTTCCTTGGATTGATAAGGTCCAAATTTTACTCCAAGAATAAATAAAGAAGGTACTGCACCAGCAAGGCATGATTTTAACTAAGAACTATCAGTGATAGTGTGGTGACTAATATGCATGTTGTTCATTCCCTGTTGACATGCCAGTTTAATAATATGAAGGAATTTTTAAAATATATATTTTCAATTATAGTAAATTCTTTTAAAATATATTTTTTTAAAACAATAGTTTTAGTTTATTTTTAGCTCTAAATTCTCTCCTCACCTTCTCCTCTCATGAAACCAAGAAAAACAAAACTGATTACAATCATCTATAGCCAAACAAGACACATTCCTACATTAGCCATGTTCAAAAAGTACATATGTCCCAATCTGCATATCACCTCTTTATATGGAGGTAAGTAATAATAATAGTAGTAATAATAATAATAATAGTAATAACTAATAATATATAGTAATAATATATAATAATATACTAATAAAATTAATAACTAATTTTAACACAGATCCTCTGGAATTGTGCTTTGGTCATTGTGTTGATTAGAGGTCTTTAAAAGTTGTTTGTATTTGTAATGTTGCTATTATTGTATAAAATATTCTTCTACCTCTACTCACTTTACATCAGTTCATACAAACCTTTCTAGGTTTTTCTGAAAGAATTTCCTTCATCATTTCTTACAGCACAATAATATTCCATCACAATCATATAACAACTTTTTTCTGTCATTTTCCAATTGATAAGCACCTTCGCAGTTTCCAATTCTTTGCTACCACAAAAAGAGCTGCTTTCAATTTTTGTGAACACATGAGTCCTTTTCCTCTCTTTAAGATATATGCTGAGAAGCAGTATCACTATGTCAAAGAGTATGCACAGAAGCATACATCTACAAATAATTGAATTCTTCTCATTTCCTTCATTATGTACAGGTGGTAGTGACATTACTCATCGTGCCACGTGAAACTCCTCTGACAACAATTGCCAACACAGGCTTTCTACCCCATATTATTTTCAGTTCATTCAAGCATTTTATTAAGAACTCTCAAAACATAAATTGTGTGTGGATAGATAGATATATGATAGATAGATAGATAGATGATAGATATATGATAGATAGATAGATAGATGATAGATAGATAGATATCTGCTATAAGAAAAACCTATACAAGCATCTAATCACTTGAACAAATTGGTGGAGATAAACATCATGGTCTGAGGAATTTCTAAATGAAAAAAAAACCCTATATATGACACTTTATATTTAGTGATTTTTTAAAATTAATTTTTTAAAGTCTTCTATTAAGTGCACTAAAGCTTTCTACTAAACAAGACAGGCTTTTTGGCATAACGGTTCATTGAAGTATTACTCAAAAAAATGGAGCTATTTAGCCCAGAAAAGAGAAGATGTAGGAGAGAAGCAGAGGTTGTTTTCCAATATTTGAAAAGTAGTCATTTGAAAGAGTGATTTGACTTTTTTCTGCTTAGCCCTAGAGGACAGAACCAGAAATAACTAGTAAAAGCTGCAAAGAGGCAGATTTCAGGCCTAAATAAAGGAAATTTTATTATAGTTAGAACTATTTAAAAGTACAATGGGCTGCTTGAAGAAAAAAATTAATAGGTTCCTTCACAGTAGGAGCTTTCTACCCAAGGCTGTACCATCACTTGTCAGATATAATAACATAAGAGGATCATAGGATTTAGAGCTCGAAAGCTAGAAGCGAAGGAGTCTAACTACCTATTTTTACAGATGAGGAAAATGAGTCCCAGAGACGGTAAGTGCCTTGCCCGGGGCCATACTGCTAGTAAATGTCTGAGGCAGACTTTTATCCAGTTTTTCCTGACTTTCAATCTAGTGCTTTAACTATTCCACCATGGTACTTGATTCATTTACACCATGAATATCATAAAGAGTATTCTTGTTCAAGTACAGATTATACTAGATCTGAGACTTCTTCTGTCAGTCTGTAATTCCTGATTCACAAGAAAAAGAAGGTTCAAGTCCCAACCTCATCATTTACTATGTTTCTATGAAAGCTTTATAATCTATGAAATGGGTAGAATAATACTTCGGGGCAGCTAGGTGCCACAGTGGATAAAGTGTCAGGCTTGCATTCAGGAAGAGTCATTTTCTTTCAGTTAAAGTTTGGTCTCAGACACTTACTAGCTATGTGACCCTGGGCAAGTCAAACTCTGTTTGATCCTGGGCAAGTTAACTCTGTTTGCCTCGGTTCCTCATTTGTAAAATGAGCTGGAGAAGGAAATGGCAAGTTACTCCAGTATCTCTGCCAAGAAAACCACGATTGGGTTCATGAAGAATTGGACATGACTGAAATGAATGAACAACAATAAAAAAATAATAATACTTGTTCTGCCCAACTCACAAGGTTTCATGAATACCAAATGAGATACTGTATGTGAAAGCACTTTGGAAATTGTTTAAAAAGTATTTTTTACACAATTTGTAAAATTTGTAAAAAAAAGTAAAAATATGTAAAAAGTAGAATAATATTATCAACTTTGAGAGAATCAATTCAGGCCTAATTTTTCTGATTGTTTCTGGATCAGAACTTAGGAGTAAAAATAGCTTCAATCCACATAATACCTTTGCCTGAGGATACATGCTTTGCTGATGGGCAAATTTAAGCCTTGCTGCATCATTTAAAATAGTGCAGATGTCTCCAAGTCTTTGGATCTTGTTATGCCATCTGTGGCTGGACAATGGTGAATTCACATATTACGCAGAAGCCCTGGGCTTCCTAGAATTGCTGTCAGGGATTCTAAAACATATTTGAAGAAATCAGAATTCTGAGTAATAGTAGAAATGGTAGACATTTATTGGGTGTGATTTGTGGACTGACCAAAAAAAAAATCTGATCTAAAATATCTCCCTTGTAAGTCTGTTGTCACCTCAAATGAATAGGATTTTGTCCTGGAAAGGGTCTTAGAGATTATCTATTCAATCCTTCTCATTTTACAGATGAGGATGATGTGGCCCAGAGAAAGGAAAAGATTTTTAAAGGGCTTCTTTATGAAGATGTTCACTGGATTGGTTCAAACATTTGTTCATCTGATTAGCCCATTCATTATCAGATATATTCTGTGAGTGAGTGATGGAAAGGAGAAGACAGAAATGCCTGGTGCACAGAAGGCTGCTGTGGGAGGGGAAGGAGGCTGACATTCAGGAAAAAGAGACCCTTGACTGTCTGGGTGTTCTTTGGGGGGAGAGGGAAAGGGTATGGAAGGTGAAAGAGTATGCCAGAGAAAACCTTGCTGAAATTGCTAATTTTGCATAGGAATAAAAACTACAAGAATATATTGGCTGTTTAGGATAAGTTAATCAATAGATATAAATGCTGATTGTTTCTTTGTATTCATGGCTCTCTGTTCATTTTGTGACTGAGAAGATATAGTGTTAGGATATTCAATTAACCTGTGCCGTCAGAAAGTTGAGAATCTTCCCTGTCATCTCTGATCTTCCTTGAATTGAAAAGGTTCAAACTCACCTGATAGGACCCCGCTCAATCACAACTGTCCTGTTAGCTATTTTTAGATTTCTTGCTAAATTCATAAAGTCTCCTAAATCATCATGTGACAATACTAATATTGGTTAGTTTTCACTCCAAAAGGAGAACTTTATAAAAGACATAGATTCTCAGCTACAGATAGGATCATAGTACAGTGGGAATTGTCTTAAAATTCTAAATGCACAATATGTTTTAATTCTTTTGAAATAGATCAAAATCAAAGTCCTAAAATGTGTGTATTTCTCTTTTTCAGAGATCACATTTTGCAATGAGGATAGGATTTTGCAGTTTTAAAGCAAGTGGCACAGGCAGAAATTCAGATACTTGCCCACGGTCTGGGAAACAAAAACTTGGGCTCAGTTCTACTAAGTCCTATTCCAGTATTCTTTGTATTTTGCTTGCTAAAAACAGAAACCTAAAAAGCTCAGATCTAATTTTACTGATAGTATAATTCCTTCCAAATTCCCATGAGTGCTGAAAACATTCATGTTTCTCGTATAGGCTGCTTTGAAGTATTCTACTATGATAACAATCAAATATTAGAATAAAGAAATAAACACTTCCTATAAGTAAGGTTTTGTTGTTGTTGTTGAGTTGTTTCAGTCATGTCCAACTTTTTGTGGCCCAATTTGGGATTTTCTTGACAAAGACACTAGAATGGTTTGCCATTTCCTTCTCTAGCTCATTTTACCCATGAAGAACTAAGGCAAACAGGGTTAAGCAATGTGCTTAGGGTCAGACAGCTAGTGAGTATCTGAGGCCAGATTTGAACTCATGAAGATGCATTTTCTGGAGTTTAAGCCTAGTGCTCTATCCATTGTGCTCTAGTACCTTATATGATGAATGTGGCAAGTACTGTAATCACTATGCATTCTAATAAATAAATAAAATTATGGTAGATACAATTCTGATGCTTCATGTGATTCTGACCCTGTATTCTCAAAGCAGAGATTAACTTCTTGAAGACCCTATTAAGTTGGAATGGTTTTATAGCACAAAGGAACGGCAATAGATTCTATTTATTTAAAAGGTAGCCTACCTACAGTGTCATGCAAATTATTTTGGGCAAGAAACAATTTGTATATGGTTTCATTTTGTGATCACAATGGACACGTATGCTTCTAATGATATTAAACTGCAAAATATCTAACAAAAAACAAAGGAAGCTAGATCAAGCTGATTTCCTGATTTTTATTTACTTTAATGTCATCTGAGTGTTGGATTTCATGCCATGTACCTATTTTAATGTTCTTTTATGTTTTTAATTCTGTGGTTTTAAAGAAAGGATATTCACTGAATATTCCAGAAAAATACACAAGAATTGTAGCTTTTAAAATGCATACTTCAATGACTGTTAGAGATATTTAGATGTCTGTTGATATATGGAAGCCAAGTGTTTCAAGGATCATTGAAGCCCTCAATGAAACACATCAGTCATACCAAAGTTCACAAGAAAGCAGGGTAGAAAAAGAAAAAAAAAACAATGCTAAGTAGTTTAACAGACAATTATAACCCAATTAATCCTCAGAAAATGAGCAAAGACCTTCTTAGAGGCCTGGCAGCTGACAGAATTGTTATCCACGCTGTGGGTTAGGCTTCCTAAAGTTGGAAGAATATCTAAAAGGCTGGTCAAAAACAGCTGCCAGTCATTGATATAAAAAGAAAAAAAAAAGCTTGCCATGGCCAGTACAGTTAAAAGACTAACATACTGATGATTGGGGGATGAAAAGGATGATCATTTTTTGTTAATGAAATTCACTTTTTTTTTTATTCAAGGCTACAACAAAACTGTTATCAGAAAAATTCCTGGTTTGTAATAGTCGGTCATCTTCAACATTCTCTAAAATATCCAACTGCAAAAATTGCTTTTGAGGATCTTTTTCTTCTACTTCCAATAGGCCTGGAATTATTGTCTGTGGGAATGATGAACTCTGATAAATGTGTTGATATACTCATAAGCAGAATTATTCTTGACTTACAAGAATTCATGAGTAGAGATGGAATACCACACCAGCTAGGTGATACAGTGGATAAAGTACTGAACTTAGGGTCAGAAAGACCTGAAACTTACTGGAAATGTAACTGCATTTCATTTAAACTATCAGTTTGAATCAGCTTTCTCATCTGTAAAATGGGGGTAATAGAACCTAGCTTTCAGGGCTGTTATGAGGCTTGAATGAGATATTTGTAAAGCACTTTGCAAACTTTAATGAGTTATGCAAATGCTAGTTATTCTTCTTATTATTAATATGTGACATCACAAAAATTGACATTTATCCAAGATATGGATATAAACATTCTTCAGTGCCCTGGGACTACACCTTATTTAAAGCCCATTGAAAACACAGGCTATACATAAAGGTAGACTTAGAAAAAGGGACTGTTTTGTCATGGTATGTTTAATATCCAATATTGTGCTTTCATGATGAAGGATTAAGGATGTTTGTCAAAATCTCATGGACTCAGTGCCAAATCAAGTCCAACAAATGATTGCAGCAAAAGAATATATTATATATTCAAAGTTTTCTTTTAAAAATATAAAATGTTTCCAGGTTTCTTATTTTTTTTTGGTTCAGTCATTTTTCAGTCACGTTTGCCTTTTCATAACTCCATTTGAAGTTTTCTTGGCAAAGACACTGGAGCAGTTCATAATTTCCTTTTCCAGCTCATTTTACAAGTGAGGAGTTGAGGCAGAGTTAAGTGACTTGCCCAGGGTCACACAACTAGTAAGTATCTGAGGCCAGATTTGAACTCCTGAAGATGAGTCTTCCTGATTCCAAGCCCCCTGCTCTAGCCTCTGCACACCCAGCCACCCAAAGGTTTATTTTATAAGCTAATGCTTTAATTATTTTAATTTGTCCTGATTAATTTGAATAATACTGTATAGTCAGAGAATATTATGATCAGAGATTTAGAATTGGAAGAAAGCCTAGAGGTAATTTAGTTTAAGCTTCTCATTTTACAGATTTAGAAATAGAGGACCAGAGAAGTTGGGTGGCTTATCCAAGCCCAAAGAGCTAGTAAGTGACACAGATGTGTTTTGACCCAGATCCTCTGAAATTTAAACAAGTGCTCATTTCTACTACACTCTACCATTTCTTTGGTTGATATTTTGGTTGAAGGAGGAGGAATTTTTCAGACATGACATTGTATGAATGCCATCTAAGTAGGTGAAGAGGGATTGCAAGTTGTTTTTGGTGAAGGGAGTCTCCTCCTTAAAATATTAAAATCTAATTATAGTGGTTAGAAAATAAAATCAGTTTGCAAATTACAATGAAATTTTGAGGAAAATCAGGGAAACCATATAGAATCTCACTTATTTGCAGCCAGGTGTGCTTTTTCCAATGACATGCCCATTGAGATCCTTGGCTCCAACCAGGCTGAACTACAGATTATATTTAATGATATATTGTTAAGTTGACTCTGAGCATGGCTCTGGTAATGGACTCCATGCCCATTATCTGCAGCTCTACTCATCACCAGAAGGCAAGATATCAGCAGGGAATTTTTTTTCCCCCAAAGCAACTCACGAAGCTCAGATCTTTACTGGTGGAAAGAATTTACT
Source organism: Vombatus ursinus (assembly GCF_900497805.2). Classification (NCBI taxonomy): domain Eukaryota; kingdom Metazoa; phylum Chordata; class Mammalia; order Diprotodontia; family Vombatidae; genus Vombatus; species Vombatus ursinus. The sequence continues at coordinate 13,739,894 of NW_020954580.1, read as the reverse complement.
GAAATCTATAGAAACACAGTTATTGACTATTTCTGTTGAATAACAGGATCAGATGAAATCATTTTTATTTAAAGGATAAAACCCTATAGAAACTTTGGTAATTTTACTTTTTATGATGTTTCTTACATTTTCCCCAGACTTTCAGATGGCAGATTCATAGACTTAGAGATGAGGTGAGTTCAGAGACTATCTAGTCCATCCTCCATCCTGGCAAAAATCCCCTCTACGATATACCTGTCAAGGTATCATGCAAATTCTGCTAGAAGACCTCAAGGGAAGGGAAACTCTATGACTTAGAAATTTTTAAAAAATTAGGAATGTTTTCCTTTCATCAAACCTAAATCTATTTCTTTGTAACTTTAGTTGATTCTCCTTTGCTCTGTCCTTCAAGACCAAGCACAGCAAATCTGATCCTTCATCCACTTCATAGTTATTTAATTACTAATGGAAGCTATGATATCCTCATAAAGTTTCCTCTCAACTAAAAACTACACTTTGCTTAACTCATCTTCATATGAGATGATTCCAAAGACCTCTATCATATTGGTTATTACTTCTTCATAAAATATAGAACTCAGCAACAATAGCCCTGTGAGGTAGATAATGCAAATATTATTATTTTGATTTTACATATGGGGAAAATGAGGCCAGAGAGGGGAAGTGGCTTTTTTATTGGAACAGTTAGTAAATGGCAGAATTTCTGTAACCTATGCCATATCAAATCCCCTTTCTATGCTGTATTCTTTACCATATGGAAATTTCAAGAAGCTGATAAAAATATACTATCTTCCCCGTACCACCAGTGTTTAATTCTTACTGGAATTGATATTTTATTTGGTTTAAATTAATTCTTGAATGTTTTTTCTTAAATTATAACTGTCAGAAAACTGAAAAGAAATCATTCTCATATAGAATTTTTCAGATTTAAAGTATCTTAACATCTGAAATGTTATGAAGTGCTATCAAATGTAAAAAAAATATTGTATAAAAATTCTGTTTAATACCAGATTTGTCAGCAGTGTTTCTGTAAAACATTTCACACACTGACTTTTAGGAGAAATTGTTCTTCTTCAAATCTTAAAATCATCCATCTTCTCATGAAACAAGGAATATTGGAATGTATGTGTAGGTTTTCTCCTTCTTTACCTCTTATCTCTTTTGTTGTTCAATGTAGTAATCATTTAATTACATAGAAATTAGAATTATTCCAAGTAAATTTATAATAGCATGCATTCTGCATATTATGAACTTTGTAAAATACATAATACACTAAAACACACGCAGCTGCAATTATTCTGTTTTAATTATATTGTAAAATAGCTAAGAATGCTTTCAGCTTATTTTTTATAGAAGCATCTTTTGATTTATCTTAATACTAGTTATTTCTTTTTAAGTTATTTTAGTCATGAAAAAGCATTACACATCAATGAATTTAATTTTTTAAAAATAAAAAAAATTGGTGAGGCAAAACTAGATGGGACTTCTTGTAAAAAAAATTTCTTGTAAAAATATCTATGGTTTTAGTGGATTATAAACTCAACAGAGGTCAACATTGTGGTAATACTCTCTTGGACTGCAGTGAGAGGTCTCTCCACAATCCAACAGATAACAGTACAACTGAACTTGGGCCTGGTCAATCCACGTCTGGTATATAGTGGTCAGTTTATAAATAGCAATGAAAAACCGAACAGTGGGCACTGTTTGGCTCCAACAGTCAAAAGAAAGAATAATGGGTGGAAGCTTCAGAGAGGTAGACCTAGGTTGGATAGAAAGAAAACTTCCTCATGGTTTTCCTGTCCAAAAAATGGAATGGACTGACTCAGGGAGTAATGGGTTCCTCTTTTACTGTAAGTCTTCAAATGGAGGCCAGATGACTACTTTGGAGGATGTGTTAACACAGATTTGGGACCCATAAATACAAAAATGCTTATGGCAGGATTGTCTTTCATTTGTTTTGTATTGTGTTTTTTGTTTTTTTTTGTACTGGTAGAGAACTGGAAATTAAGGTGGGAGTATTCATCAATTGGGGAATAATTGAACAAATATAATATATGAATATAATGAAAAACTACGTTGTTTATGAAATAATGGAGGAGAGGGTTTCAAAGAAACTTGTGAAGACTGTATGAACTGATAATCAATTAAGTAGAACCAAGAGGAAATTTATATGTATACACACACACACACACATATATATGTATATATATATTATACTGTAACAACATTGTAAAAACAAACAGCTTTGAAAGACTCATGAATTCTGATCAACATAGACAGATCACACAGCAGACAGAGTATTTGGCCTGAAATAAAGGAGATCTTAATATATAGTCTAATATTATTACTTACTGTATGATATCTGGCAGCCTCAGTTTCCTCAACTTTAAAATAGGGGATAATAATACCACTTACCTCACAGGGCTGCTGTGAGAATCAAATGAGATGATATTTGTAAAGTACTTAGCACAATGCTTGGTAAATAATAGGTATTTAATAAGTGTGTGTTCCTTGCCTCCCCCACAAGGATAAACCATGATTCCAGAGGGTTGACAAAGAATATACTTCTTTATATACTCCGTCTAATGACAGAGAAGTATAGACTAAATATGCAGCATGAGACAAATCTATTTGGATGTGACCAAAGTAGGAAATTGTTTTACTTGATTACATGTATTTCTTACAAAGGTTTAGTTTAGTTCTTTTTAACAATCTTGTTGATTTCCTTTTTCAACTCCAACTTATCCTTTATATATCTTGTTTTTACATAGTTGCTTGCATATTTTCTCCTCCAATTAGATTTGAGAGTATAGACCTTTTTTTTGCCCTTCTTTATATCCTTAGCACTTAACACAATACCTGGCACATAGTAGAGACTTAATAAATGCTTTTTGATTTGACTTAACTTTTTCCAGTTAGGGGATGGAGTAAGAATGAGAGAAAAGAAGTGCATGTTAATTGAAAAAAAAGTTTTAAAAAACCCAACACATTCTTAGGTAGGGATTAGTCTCTATAGTTTCCGAAGTCCCGTCTCACTGTACTTCAACGATTCTTTTTGAACCGTTGCTTTCTATTTTGACTTGGCTAAGCGAGTCTTTTCCTTGACATTAACTAATCTATCCAGCTTGATAGTCCTGCAATTGAGATTAAAAGTATAGCAACTTTGCTATGCAAGATATTGTTAATGAAATCTAATTTTGCTTATATTGCATTTAAAAATAAGTTGTTTTGAGTATTATAAAGAGCACCATTAGTCCATATACAATATGAGCACTGGGTTCAGTTTTTCCATAACAGTGACATTTAGGCACAGTAACAAGAGTCAGAATTCACAGGAAAAGAGACAAAAATTATTAAATGATTACTGTTGTTGGTTTTGTCTATATAACTGTGTAAGTGATTTTTCACCATTGAAATGACCATTTGTTTTTGTAGTATAAACACACTCTTGGAGTCCCCAGAGCTTAGTTCTCTCAGTAGTTCTTGAAACAATGCTGATTTCTCAGTGTTCAACATCAGAACAATCTTATCAGAAATAATTACTTATTTGCCTTATAATGGTCCTCTGAGATTTCCAAAAGGAATAGGTATGATTCACATTAAAAGGTGTTATGACTTCTCAATCACTTGAAAGTTGAGATAAGCATGCAAAATGTCTAAGAGTGACAGCTTCAACCCAATGCCTTATTTAATTGGCTGCTTTTGGATGGTAGCCCATCATCTGTCAGTCATCTCACGTACACTGGGATTTTGCTGTGAAGATCTCTGGGAATAGTCTGAGAAAAAGAGGTGAGTTTCTTGCAAAGAAACATTTCACCATGTATGAAATGAGAAGTAAAATATCTATACATATGGGAAAGTAGCTAATCTGCCAGAATTTTATATTTAATATTCTTTTAAGCTCAATAACCATGTCGATTAGTATAGATTTATAAATGAATGGAAACATCTTTGATTTTTACCAAATTTGAATTTAGCATCTAGGTCATATCACAGTCTAGCCATAAGGGAAGAAAATAGGATCACAGAAAATAATCTTTCCCTTAGAATCTTCAAATGTGTAACAGATCTATGATGGTTAGAAGGAGACTGCAATCGTATAGTCAAAACACTAAATAGATTATATGGAAACAAGATGGAAAACAGTGTTCACTAGAACTATAAAAAACCCTCTGACAAAGAGCAGATTTTTAGGCCATTGTTGTCTAGTAAAATTCTGTCCAATCAGTATCAAAGTTAAAAAAAATATATAATACAATTTCTTGCATTCATTGGTAAAAGAAGTCAAATTAATCAACCTTTTGTTTAAAGTAAGTATTGAAGCCATAGCTAGCAATACTACGTTGATTTGTGTATATGAGGAGAAGCAAATTCCATTTCATTTTTCTCCTATCTGCAACATGAATGTCCCTTCCAATACATTCATTATTGTGACAACAGGTTGAATCTGCAATTTTCCATCTGTCTAAATAGCATTAACCTTCATCTAACCTCACAATATCATTGTTGCGCTTTGTCTGAAGTCAAAATCTCAGTAATATGAGCCAGGAACAAAATCCATTGTTCCTTCTATTAGGCTCTCATGCTTGTTTTACAGTGAAGCTAACTAAAATAAAGTGTCACCTGCAAATGGCCATTAACATTTGAGATTGATTGTCAGCAAAATGCATTTAGCAGCTCTGCAATAACAAGGGTAGAAACAGACTAGCTTGCAAATCACTTCAGCCCAAGGAGACCTTAAGTAAAAACTACAGAGCATGCTAGAGCTGCTAAAGAGAAATCCATGCAAACTCTCATATGCTTTGGCCAGAGCTCATTCATCTAGATCACAGAAGACCAAAAGGATCATTGTACTTGGGCTACTGAAATTGACAGAGTTACCATTGAATATGTATTGTTCTACAAATCCAAAACCATGATATTTTTATCTCTGTTTTATATCTCTGATATTTTATCTCTGTGTTTCAATGTCTCAGAAACAATGAAAAATCATTTGTCTGGGCAAAAAGGATGCCATCCTGAAAACATGGATAAATCACAACTTAATCATTAAGAATGAAAAGAAAAGAAGTGAGATAAACTGCTAGAAAATGCCCATGTTCCTGAATAGTTTTGTTTGTAGTAGTCTTTCCTTTACTATTTGTCCACACCCTACTGGCAACCTACTGAAAATTGATGTAAGGAAAACGAGAAATTCTAGAACAAATGGGTTAGGCTTTATTGTAGGAGGCAGGCCTGAAGGAACAAAGGAGGTAAAAATGTTGTGACAGAGAGAGCGCTGGGAGAAATATGTCATTAGGAACATGAACAAAAGCATATATGAGAGAAGAACCCCAAATATCCAAGGCATGTCGATTGATTTATGGAAAAAAAGAACTGACAAGAGTTCATAAGTGACCATATAGGATAAAGGATAAAGGAATAGAAGTGAAGAATTAAAGAAGTGTAAGGTACTCAGAGTTGGAAGGGACAACAGAAGTGGCCAGGTCCACCTGTACATGACCAGTAATCTCCTCTACAGTACAACATTCCAGACCACTGAGACTCCACTTAAAGGCTGCCAATTATGGGGAGAGCACTGCCTTCTGAAGCAGTTTATTACACTTTTTAAGAGTCCTATTTTTTTGTTCTCTTACATTGAGCTTAAATCTGCCTCTTTGTGGTTTCTACCACTTGCCCCTAATGATTGGTTACACAGTGGCTAAAGCACTGGACTTGGAATTAGGAAGACCTAAGTTCAACACCTGCCTTAGACACTTACTAGCCTGTCTGACCTCTGGGTAAATTGCTTACCCCCATCAGCCTCAGTTTCTGCATTTTGAAAATGGGGACAATAACAGTCCCTATCTACTAGGATTTTTGTGGGGATCAAATGACATATGCAAAGCACTTTGAAAACTTTAAAATATATAAATGTTATCTATTTACGTGAGTTTGGTTTCTAGGGACAAGAACAAGTTTAGCACCATTTATTCATCACAGTAATCAGTCCTTGCATGGGAAAACAAAATAGCCCATACAACAACAACAAATGCATTTATTCAGCACCGACTATGTTCAGGGCATTGGGCTAAGCACTGACAAAGCATAATACGAAGAATGAAACAATTCCTGCTCTCAAGAGAAGCCTCAAGCAAATGTTCATGAGAATAAATGGAAAATATATGACCCACACCACCCAGATACACATGTTTGGAAAGTAGGATAATGTAAAACTGATTAATCTATGTATGAGATTGGGCTATTATTATTTACTGAACAAAAGGCATATGGCAGAAAGAAACTCACACGTTAGTTTGGCAGCAGGGGAAGTAGATATCAAGGGCAAAGCTGCATCTGCAGGATGATTCACAAGTAGCACCCATCAGTAGTTGCACAGTGTATCATCACCAGGAGATTACCATCATTAGCAAGCGTCGTATTACTTCCTGCAGTGTTCCATATGAGGTACTTCCCAAGAACTCAGTAAGAGACTTGTATGAATTTCATTGTTCATCACAGAATTTCATGTCTCCAATGGGAGGATCACAATAAGGGCTCTCTAGAAATCATGTGCTCATTCCTAGAGCTTTCATTACATGTAGTTGGTGACTCATCATATCACAGAAGTGAAGATCTGGGAGAGACTTTTTAAGTCTGCTAATCTAATGCTTCATAATGTCCATCACTGGTTCATCTTCCTCATTCTGCCAGCTATGTATCGGTGACTTTTAAAGCCTTGTTTTCAAACCAGGCCACTCTACTGTCTCATTTAAACAATTTCATTTGCCCCTATGGCTTCAATTGTCTTTTTTTGCAGAGGACTCTGTAACCTTTGTATTCAGTTCCATTCTCCCCCCCTCACCCCCAGCCTCACGTTTAAAATGTCCTGCTGGACATTTCCACTTATGATAGATGTCCCTCTGCTATCTCAAACTGAATATACCCCAAACTGAACTCATCATCTTTTCTCCAAAATTTCTCCTTCCTTCCAACTTTTTTTTTTGGCTGATGGTATCTCCCAGGGCAGAAATCTCAGTCATCTTTGACTCTTTTCTACTCAATATACTCAATCACTATACTCAGTAAATTTCTAAACTCAATCTCTACTGTATCTGGCCCCTGCTCTCTATTCATACTGTTTCTGCTTTAGCACAGAATCCCAGTAATTTTGTCCTTTATAATTATGAACCTAAATAACCAACAATAAACATAAAAATTTCAATACACACAGAAAAAGAGGATTGCATAGGAAATTGTGCATACCTGAACCTCTTAGCCTACCTCCAATTTTTTTTTCCCTCAACCTCTCCCTCCCTGTCTCCCACTGGGCCATCACTAATCTTCCTGGGCCATTGTTAGTCTTCCTGACCTGTCTTTCCACTAGACTCCAAAGACTCTGGAGGAGAGAGTGAGGCTGATGACTGCACAGTTCTGCCTTGCTTAAATCCTATAAACTTGCAAGTCAAGAAATCACCATGCTGATATCATTGGTCCTCTTTGAGAATGAAGGATGAACAACAACAACAATTATGTCCAGGATAAGGTAAAAATACTTTAGGCCTGCTTTTAAGATCCTCCACAATCTGGTTCCTTCTTTGTTTCATATCATCTCCTTCACACATTCTCCAACCCAACTGAATAGCTAATACCTAATCTTATCCTACCTTCTCCCATCTTTATGCATTCATGAAGTCTACCTCTTGGCCTAAGGCCTGGAACTCACTCTTTACTCCAAGCTATTGAAATCCTCTTTCTTCAAAGTCCTACTGCACTACAGTCCAGCTTCCACTTCATTCTAACAGGGATCTTTCTAAAGTTCAACCTGACCACCTCACCCTTCTAACGTCAATGGCTCTGTATCACCTCCAGGATTAAATAGAAAATCAACTGTTTGATATTTAAGTCCCTTCACAACCCAGCCCCCTCCCACCTTTCCAGTATTCTCACACCTTAGAGTCTATTCCCACCCCCACATACTCTGAGATTCAGAAATACTGTTTTTTTCTTGATGTTCTTTGCACAATACACTCTGACTTCTTCATCTAGGCATTTTCATTGGCTAGACTCCATGTCTGGAATCTTTTCTCTCTTCATTTCCCTTTCTTGACTCCTTTCACAGCCCAGCTAAAAACCCATCTTCTACAAGAAGATTTTGCCAATCCCTCTAAATGCTATTACCTTCTGTCTCCTGATAATATCCAAGTATCCTATATATAGTTTGTTTGTACACAGTTCACATGCTATCTCCCCCATTAGTCTATGAACTACTTATTTAGGAACTGTTTCTTGCCTTTCTTTGCATACTCCATGCATAGCATAGTTTCTGCTACATGGGAGGTGCTTAAATAAATGCTTATTGATTGACTAACTCATCTACCTCAAGTGCCACCTTTCCCATGAAGTCTTCCCTGATCAGCTAAAGGCAATCCCTCCTCTATAATTCTATAACCCTGTGTCTGGCAATAGTTAACAAAAATTTATAAGTGCCTACTATGTGTCACCAGTACAATTTTCATAAGGGTTTATTAATTTACCTTTGCTTTGCATGCCTACCATATAGTTCTAGGAGCTTGATAATAAACAATATGAGGAATGTTATCATTTAAATATAGAATAAAGGCAGCTATGTGGCAAAATAGACAAAGTTCTAGAACTGGACTGCAGAAGAACTGAGAATGCATTGAGCCTCAGACACCCACTATCTGTGAGACCCTAAGCAACTGATTTAAACACCACCTGACTCAGTTTCCTCATCTGTAAAATGGGGATAGTTATAACACCTATCTGTAAAGATAAACTGATATAATTAATAAAATGATATAATATTTATAATATACTCATAAACAGTAAAGTATTATGTATAAGCTAGCTAGAATACTTTCATAAGGTATTTGCTAGTGTCAGCCTCTCTTTCAATATCACTGCTGAAAGTATAATCAATAAGCAATTTACAAGCAATTTCAAATTTAACTGAAATCCTACTTGATTTAATAAATCTCATGCTGAGCAAAAAGGCAATGTTTCAGTAACAAATAGTATGTGCATTATATATCAATGACCTCTTTGAGATTATCTGGTACAGGGGTTATTAACATGAGGTCCACAGACATTAAAAAAAAACCACACAATTTGGCAACTGTGTTTCAATATAATTCATTCCCTTTGCAATACCGTGGATGTTTTTTATAGATTTAAAAATATTATTCTGAAGATGGGTCCATAGGTATTACTATACTCCCAAAAGAGGCCATGCCACACAAAAAAGGTTAAAAATCACTCATCTTGTAGAAGTTTCAAAAAGGAGAATGCATATATTAGGGGAATTTTCTAGCAGGAAGCAGAAATAATGGTAAAAGACACATCATTCTTCTTCCTATCAAAGCAAGCCTTGTTTATAGTCAAAGAGCTCATTCACTAATGGTCAGTGTAGGAAATTCAGGAATTATGGCTATAACTTTAGGGGGTGTAGGACCTTCAGGTTCAGAAAAGATCCTGAATGGGCAGGGTTCTAGAAGGGTGAAATACAATCATATTGTCCAGTCATGACTGTGTCTAATTGGGTGCTTGATTGTACTAACATGCCTTGCATAGAAACCTCCTACTTCTCCAGTTGTTGAAATTTTTACCTTTATTCAAGACCTAGTCCAGGTACCATTCCATCCACGCAAGCTTCTGTGATAACTCCAGAAAGAATGGATCCCTTCCTCCTTAAATATCTGTGTTTGAGTTATTCTACATACTTATCATATTCTAACTTTCATCATATTTATGTATGTATGTTGTAGGTTTCAAGTAGTTTGGAAGAAGTATTTTTCATGTTCATCTTTATATTGTTCGCCCCTACCCTTATAACCTATATACAATAGATTGAATGCAGTAACATGGTAAAGATGCCATGTAGAAATGGAAGCCATGAAGACACCTTAGAGACCCCAAGGACACCATCAGACATCCATGTTGGGATCAAAATAAAATTTAAGAATATATTTAGTTTTCTTCCATCCATGTTTATTACAAAGCCTAAGAAAAATCTTCAAAGTCACAATGGTAGGAAAGAATATAGAAGAGGGAAGAAGATAATTTAAATTTAAAAAAATGACAAGTGAATTACCCTTGAAACAAAATATTCTCTGTGTGTGTGTGTGTGTGTGTGT
>NW_020954580.1:13533757-13729751 GCF_900497805.2 Vombatus ursinus | reverse complement strand
AGAGAGAGAGAGAGAGAGAGAGAGAGAGAGAGAGAGAGAGAGAAAGTAAGAGACAGAACAACAAAGACAAAGACATTGATAAGGTAGAAATCTGCCTAGAGAAAACAACCAGGCAAAGGTACAAGAGACGGATAATATGGAAGGGGTGACAAAGTTGGAAGTGCAGGTCAGCAAATTCTACAGTAGGAAAGTCAAAGTTCTCAATATCTCACTCTAGACACTAACAGTGTTAAAAGTATATGATGACTGGCTGAGGGTGATTTGGAATGTCCTTTTTCAGATAGACAGACAGACAGATAGACAGATAGAGGTATAGAGATGGGATGCCAACTTGACCCATTATAACTATGACACTTTGTAGATGGGCATAATGTTGGCACAGTTATCAAATACATAAATACTGGAGAGGAAGAGACAAAGTTTTAATTTAATAAACTCTCATTTATTAAGTGCTTTAAGTTTACAATAGTGGTAGTCTGACATAGTAGGTTTTTTCATGATGATGACTTGGGTTCAAAAATCTCACTTTCTGATACATTCTAACTATGTGACCCTGGAGAAGTCATTTAAACTCTAAGTTCCCCAGGTAATTCTCCAAGAATTTAAATGTCAGAATGGATGCACATCTGTATTAGTAGAGGGAAGAAAGGACAGGTCTGAATAGAAAAACAAAACAAAAAGTTTGAGAATAAATTTTGTGATGACTACAAGAACTTTAACAGTATGAGAGAAAAGAAATCCCTAGTTTTCTGAGCCATCTGAAGGTGCATTTCTTTGCCTGTTCCATTTATATTTGAGTATTTTTTAAAGCATTAAATTAGAGTTCCTATGGGAACTTATACAAGAGCTATGTGTTACAATCACAAATGGCACTAGAAAGACTATTTTGGCTGTACCCCAGTTTCAATTTCTGCATCAAAGGAAGTAATGCAGAAAATTTTGATAGTTTTTAAGTCACCTTACTACCTTGTCTAATAAGAGCCCACATTCCTATGCCACTTTCATGTTTACAAAGGGTTTCTCTCTCACAAAACAACTCTTTGTTTTGAAGGGCAAGGATTAGATTCCCATTTCAAGGAGGAGTTAACTAAAGCACAAAGAAGTTCAATATGATGATTGATGATGATGATGATGCTGATAGCTAGAATTCATATAGATGATATGACCTGTCCATTGTAAGCAGCTAGTTAGCAGCAGAGATAAGACTTGGAACTGGGACATCTGATGCCCAGTCTAAATTTGGATAACTCCACCATATTACCACACTCATGTACATTACAAGTCAATTTGTGGATACCCTGCAAAGTGAAATGTAGTGTTGTTAACATAGAAATAGGCTAAACAAAACAAAACAAACAAACAACAACAACAACAAAAAAAAGCAGGTCTACTTCCCTTCTTTAGCTTTTTTCTGCTTGGCCTAAAAACTTCTTTGTCCTATGACTGGTACCATGGGGTGAAAGGTAGCCATAGAAGTACAATGCTTAATTTAGAGTTAAGAATCTCTTCTCTAGAGCTTATCAACTGTATAATCATGGGCAAGTCATTTAATTTCTCTGAAGCATAGGTGCCTCATGTATAAAATGGGGAGAATAATGCTTAAAGTACCTCTTTCACAGGGTGGTTGTGAAACTCTAATTAGATAATTCATGCAAAATTATTTTATAAGCCTTAAATCTGACTTGAAATTTCAGCATAATAAAACAGTATATGAAATTGTGAAATAGGAGGGATGGAAGAAATGTAAAGTTATTGGAAATATTTTATATTCACTGCCAGCATTTTCATGGAGGATGCTACATTTTGGGTTGCTTCAGTCTTGGTTTTTTTTCCTAATTCTATAAAATGTCATAATTTTATTCAGAGTTTTCCCCATTTATGACCATTTAAAAGAGTATAATTTGAACCACATAACTTATTCAAATATTTGACACAATATTTCCACTGCTGAATGAATAGTATGTAACAGATATTTTAAAATTTTCCCCACTTGACAGCTTCAATAGCAACTTCATCTAGATCAGAGCCAGAAGCTCATATATTGGTAAACCTTTAAATGTAAATAATTTGATAGAAAACTACCTTTTTTTGTCCAAGTCATGTTAATATAAATGAACTTCAGTTTATGGATAGCCTTGATTCCACAAAAATGTGGAATAGATCCATTCAGAATATAGCCTGAAACCATTTGTCATTCCAGCACAGTGACCAAACTATTCGTTCCTATAATTAGTTTAACTTTGAATTACTGGCCACGTGAGTCATTTAACTGACTTCTAAGATATGGAAATGGAGTACCTTAGCTTTCACTCTTGCTAGAAAAAGGAGCAAAAGGAGAATGTAGTGCTGTCTTTATCCTTTAATATTCCACCAGCATATCCTACTTAACATTTTCAAATTAACTTTTCTATGGCTTGCGCCTTTTCTATGATCTTGAAGTCTACATATTCAGAATACCGCTGGGACAAACCTCCCACTGGGAACACTCATCTGCCAGGTCACTCTAATTATTTCATTTTTTAAAGAGTTACTCCTTTACAGTTATAGGTTTGGAATTAATGAAATTAAAGGTTATGACCAACTGACTGTAATAGTCTAACACTTTGAAAATAAACATTTTGGCTTTGAATCCATGTTTATTTTCTATCATTACCTCAACTCAGGCAAGACATATATATTTCATTGGAAGGCCATTATCTGTTCATGATGTGCAATTCCATTAAGAACATTGCCTAGTTAATCTATAAGAGACCACATTAAAAAGAAAAGATAAACACCCTACAGACCAGGAGGGAAGAATGAGTTTTAATTTCTCATTTTGAGAAAAAAATTATTAAAGTGATCTCTACTACCTTTCCTCCAATAGAAACTTGGATTCCAATTCTTTCTCTGGTAAGTGATCCTTTTGCCTTAAGTCTTTCTGAGAACTAGTCCTCCACAGCACTTTCTGAAGTCTCCTAATCTTCCCCTGTGCCAAGTATCCTCTTCTTATCTACCACGACTTTTTAGCATTCCTTTATACATTAACTTCCATATTGTGATGTAAGTTCCTTGGAGGTGGGGACTACATTGTTTGTATTTATATATTCAGAACTTAGCACAGTGTCTGGCACATAGTAAGCACTTATAGAGACTCTATCTATCTATCTCTCTATCTCTCTCTCTCTCTCTCTCTCTCTCTATCTATCTATCTATCTATCTATCTATCTATCTATCTATCTATGTATCCATCCATCTATCCATCTATCCATCTATCTATGCAATTATTTAGCATGTAGCTGAGAAACAATAAGCAATAGTCATTTACTTTTTTTAAAGGGAAAATTCTGGTTATAATATGGGTATGATTTTAGACCTAGAAGAATCCAGATCCCAAATAAACACCTCAGTAAAGTTCTAAAAATGGAGATGGAACTAGATAGAAAAATGACAAAGAAAACCAAAGACCAGTAGCTAATTTCTTCCATTTAGACAAGGACTGCCAAGAAAACCACTAGAATCCTACAAAGGTTCTGAAAGGGGACAAGCTAAGATAAGGTGGCAAAACAAGAATAGAACCTGGACCCCCCAGGAGCAAAGGGCCCCAGCCAAGTCAATGCCTGACACAGATCCAGGACAGCTCTTGCAAGATCACAACAGGAGGCAAAGCAATATCGGCCTCCACTGCAGAAGCCATATAGACCATTGGGATGACAGAAGGGGACATGACTGAAATGATGGAAAAGCAGCACCTGGGCAGGCACAGAAAGAGACTGGGATGGATCTAAGGAGGACAGCTTGAAGTCTCCAGGAAAAAGACTTCCAGCATCTGTGAGTGACAGCTTTTGCCACATGTCCTCAAAGTATGAGCCTACTTTCACCTGGATGGAATGTGTCACACACTCTTGAAGGTCTGTTTTATATGGTAGAAAATATCCAATCTAACAGTTAATTAAGTCTTGCTGACTAATTGAAATCAACTGATACTTAATGGGGGAAACACAATGGTGACCTAAAATAATGAAATAATTCAATCAGCAGACGGTCAGCTGAGTGAGAAATCAGAATGGTTCTGATAGTCACTAGTAAAATAATTATAATCAGTAGGTTATATAATATCATATATATATGCAGACTATCATAAGCATGTATTTATTACAGGCTTATGATCTTTAAAATACAGCTAGTTGGCAGTTAAAAGTAAAGTATGGCCATGTTACATATTTATGTCCAGTCACAACAAACAAGGGTAGCACAAATAGAATGACTGTAAAAGCTTAGGGGAAAGGTTGTACACTTCACATCTAAACTCTTTCTTTCTCCAAGGGAGATAATGAGCAAGGTAGAGCATAGGAGGGGTGGGACTGGAGTCAGAAAGGACTACTAGCAACCCACCAAGCATTTGATGGAATCATTACAAGGTAATAATTCACTGTAGATGATAGGGAGGAAAATTTGTATTAGCCCCAGCAGATGTTCATGATAGAAAGGCAGGTGAGGGTCATGGGGAGTCTAGAAGTCTTTTGCCTTTCTCATTCTTCTCCATCCCACATCCTGACCTCTGCTTTCTCACATTGCCAACCACCCTTAGCATTGCCCTTAAATCACAGAATATCAGAGTATGTGGTGATTTAATTTGAAGAATCTAAATTAATTTTTCATAGACTTTCTCTACCTCTGCATCCTCAACAATCGAGGTTGGCGCATAAGCTGCAATTATTTTAATGGTGGTCTTTTTCAAATACTTATCATGAGTATTGTATTACAGCCCTATATAGAAAACTTATCTATTTTCATAATTCCCAAGGGCATAATAAAATTACAGTTTAATAATTTTAAGTAGTTTTCTAAGTTGTTGACTCTTTTCATAATTTTCTTGCATTACTCTCATTTCTTTTTCCAATTTTTCTTCTACCTCTCTTATATGATTTTTAAGCACTTTTGTTGAGCTCTTCCATGAGTTCTTTCTGGGCTTGAGACCACTTCCTGTTTTTCTTTGTGGTTTTGGTTTTGCCCCTAGGTGTTTTGACATTGTTGTCCTCTTCTGAGTTTGTGTCTTGGTCTTCTCTGTGACCATAATAACTTTCTATGGACAGACTTTTTTGTTGTTGTTGTTGTTGTTGTTTTATTACACATATTTTTTTTTTGCCTTTTTTCCTTTCTTTTAAATTTGAGTTCTGCTCCCAAGGTGGAGGTGGGATCGTCTCAGACTTCTGCCAGTGGCTGTAGACTCTGACTATTTACCTGGTACTGAGCTGATACTGCTCTGAGGCCCACAGGGGACCCTCGTGCCTGGTGCTGCACTGAGGGCATGGTGTAGGTGTGGCTGGCACTGTTGGGGGCCATAGGAATCTGGCAACTTACCTGGTGCTGAGCCAGGGTCTAGTGGTGATGTTGGGTGTGTGCTGAGGCTGGTGGGGTGTTTCTTCATTTCCCTTGGGCTACATTGAAGCATGTAGTGGCCTGACCTCTGGAGGATGCCTGTTTGCCCAGGGCTACACTGAAGTACTTGGTGGTCTTGCTGCTGAAGGATACCTGTTTGCCTGAAGCTGTGTGGGAATACCTGGTGGTCTGGTAGCTAGAGGATGCCTGGTTACCAGGGCTACACTGAAACTGGTGGTAGCTCTTGGAGCTAAAGTCTGATGATTCCCCTGGCTATGATAAGGCATGTGAGGGGTCCTAGTGTTGGCTTTTGCCTGCTCCACAACACTGGGCCTCAGGATCTCCCACTAGTTTTCTGGGGTGGAGCTTGCTGCTAGCTTGCTGGGATGCTCCCTATCCTGGATTGCGCTCCCCTTTTACCCAAGTGAGACAGACCTTTCTTATAGATTTTCCAAGTTCCTTGGGTTAAAAGATTGTTTCACCCCATCTATTTGCTGGTTCTACTGTTCTGGGATTTGTTTTGGGGAGCTATTTTATGGTTGTTTGGAGGTGAATATGGGAGAGATACTGTGATTTACTGCTTACTCCAACATCTTGGCTCCTGGAAGTAGAATCCCTGATGAATTTCTTTGGCCAAAACAATTCATGAAAACTATTTACTGATGCTTATATCCATACCAATTGAAATTTTTGAGTTACATAAATATTTAACACATTCAGAAATATGAGGACAACTATGCAAAAATGCTATTGATCATTTTGTATCCAGGATTCTAACTGTAGCTACCTCTCTGGTTCATCACACTTCTCCCTCCAACAACTGGTATCCTATAATTTCTGATACTTTCTTTCTCCAATAGCTCCATGACTATAATCATCAACTCCTACAACTTGATGCTCTTTCTAGACCATTTATAAAACTTCTTTCTGTCAGGAGGTAGTTAATAAAAGACCAAAGTCTTATTTCTTTTGAAAGTTGGGCTCTTTGTGCAATGATCAACTTTGATAGACTTAGCTCTTCTCAGCAGTACATTGATCCAAGACAATTTCAAAGACTCACGATGAAAAATGATATCCATATCCAGAGAAAGAACTATGGAGTCTGAATGCAGATTGAAGCATATTATTTTCTCTTTTCTCCTTTTTATTCTCATTGTTTTCCCCTTTTTTTCCAACCCTTCTTTCACAACATGACTAATGTGGAAATATGTTTAATATGATTGTACATATATAGCCTATATCAAATTGCTTGCTGTTTTGGGGAGGGGAGAAGTGCGGGAGGGAGAAAAAATTTGGAACTCAAAATTTTATAACAGTGAATGCTGAAAACCATCTTTACATGTAATTGGAAAAATAAAATACCATTAAGAGAAAAAAACACACGAATAAAAAAAAAGTTGATTTTTTCCCTCCTCCTTGGGTTAGAAAGGATGTTATAAATAGCAAGACATGGGCAGCTGCCCAACTATAGAACTGACCAACTAACAAAATAAAAATCCTATTGCAATATAATGAATTCTAACTTATTGTATACATACACAGATTTAGCTAATTTCCCTGGGAGAAAAATCCCAAAGCATTCATTGAAGTATTTGATCATCACAATCATAGGGCTGAAAATTTACTCTGTGAAGGGAAAATATAAATGTTATTCTTATAAATGTACACCCACACATTCTTCTTTATGCATCAATGTGGGATTATCCAGTGTATGCATATTTAAACCCAGAGTAATTATGTGGCTTTCTATCAACCAGAGATATCTATCAACAAACATTCTTGCACATCTAAAGTACAGAAATAATTCATGTTTCAAAAAATGTTGCAGAGACACTGAAAAAATCCTGAATTGCCTAAAGAATTATCAGAGTAAATGATATGATATTCAGGATCATTTTAATTTTCTCAAAAACAAGACAGAACAGAGTAGTAGACAGAATGCTAGTTATAGTCAAGAGATCTGGGTTCAAATCCTGCCTCAGACTTTTATTAACTGTGTGACCATGGTCAAATCAACTTGTATCTCAGAGATTGTTTCCTCATTTCTAAAATGAGGATAATAATTCTTTTAATTTATATCTCATAGGGAAGAGGAGAATACTTCCTTATAGAAGTTAAAGCACAATATAAATGTTATTATTCCAACTTTTATCATGTTATATTTTATTTTTAAAATTTTGAAACTTAATTTTCATTAGCCAAAACAACCAAATTATTGGCAATGCAAACTGTCTCCTTCCTTTTCCTACTATGATTAATTTTTTATCTGTTGTTATGGGTGAATAAGGTATCAAAATGAGCAAATTGCAAATTAAATGAAATTTGTCACTTTAAAGACCAAAACTCATTTTATGTCAAAAATTTCTCAAGAAATTATTTTATTCTAAAATCTATCTCTTAAATTCAGTCATCAAAATACCATATAAACTTTTTCTTTTTCTTTCTTTCTTTTTTTTTTTTAATGATGCAGGGCCATAATTACCAGCATGTGTTATCTCATTGTGCTTTATAACACAGTAAGGTGTGTAAGAGAGTTACGCTCATTATTAAATGGTCCTTGACTGTTACACTTTTATAGCTGAGGGGCAGCATGAGGGAGGGAAAAGCCTACTGGATTTGGAGGATGAACAAGAAGCCCTTTGCTAACTTTAAATATACAAATATTACATGCATGTTAGCTGTTATTAATAATACTGTTGTTATTATTTAAAACCTTCCTCAAACTCTTACTAGCTATGTGATCATGGCAAGTCATTAAATTTCTAAGCCTCTATTTCCTCATCTGTAAAATAAGGATAATTGTAGCACTTACTTCATAGGGCTGTGGCAAAGATTAGATGAATTATTAAGCCACCTCCAAGCTTTTAAATTCTCTTACTTGTGTTTTCTATTTCATTTGAGTTGTCTTTCCCAGAGTCAGTTATTATGTCTTGTAGTTTCTAATCTGGTATTTTGTTTTACATTGTATGAACCCTATCTGTAGGGGACAGAGACCTAGACATCAATTGGAAAGACTTGAGTTCAAATACTATCTCCAATATTTATCAGCATTGTAACCCTGTGGAATTTCCTCAACCTTTTTCATCTTCAGTTACCTCATCTGCAAAATGAGGATAACTAACAGCACGTACTTCTCAGGGTTGTTGTAAAGATCAGATGAGAAAATGGTAAGTGCTTTGCAAAACTTATAGTGCTATGTAAATTTGGCTATTGACCTAAATAAGAATCTCCATGCCTCATTTATGAAGTAAGGTTCAAGAACTCTATGATAGCTATTTTTGTTACTTATACTCAGAATTTTTTCTTCACTGTACTATCTATTTTTTAAATTATGTCACAGATGGCTATTTGCCAGAAACCTGATATGGATAAAGAGGATTATTATTACTTTATATTCAAAGAGTGCTTTTATAGCTTTCAAAGTATTTCTCATATGTTAATTGGATTGGTGAAAAACATTTCCACATAAATGAAATATTATATGCTTGAAGTGATATTTTTTAAGGAGCTTGTATTAGTCGTGTGTGTGTGTGTGTGTGTGTGTGTGTGTGTGTGTGTGTTAGGGCTCTAGGAATTGTAGAATTTGGCATTTGGAAGGGACCTCAAGTCGTACACAAAGGAATTCCCTCTTTAACATGTGAGAAGTTCACCATCAATCTTTACTTTAAGACCTCTAAGGAATGGGTGGCTGGGGGAGGGGCCTCCACTGAGTCTCAAGGAAGTCCAGTTCCACTTTTGGAAAGCTCTAAAGATTAGGAAATTTTCCCTGATATCAAGCTTGAATTAACTTCTGCAGTGTCACCTGCTTCTACCTTCTGGGGTCGAACAGAACAAGCCAAATGCCTTCTTCATATGATAGCTATTTAAATGGTTGTACCCAGCTCTCATGTCCTCCAGTCTTCTTTTCTCCAGGCTAAACATCCCCAATTCTTTCAACGAGTCTTCATATGGGCACATATGCTAGCCTAGCCTCATTCTGATTGCCCTTTTCAGGATAATTTCTAATTCATGAATATCTTTCTTAAACAATGTTGTCCAGACCTGAACACAATATCTAGATGAGGTCTGAGGAGGGTAGATTAAAGGAAATCATCCCTTCCCTATTCCTGGAAGTTTTATCTACTTTAATGCAACTGTAAGGGACAAGGTATCATGCTCCCACAATTTAAGATAACCTTTGTCATCTTACAACATACGCAAAGAAGTTAGTAATAATGTGAGGGCTCCTACAATTTAAGATGACCTTTGGCATCTTACAATATCCACAAAAGAATTTGTTAATAACAAGTTACATTGTCTTAAGGAGCTTGCAAAACCTTAAAAGGGCAAACTAATGAGAAGGGCCCTAAAGTTCTAGAGGGCAGAACCAGTTTTAACTATCCCTAACTAGGACAAAGGCTTTTGGATAATGAGGAATGTGGGGGGCATGTCAAGGGGACATGAGATGGGTGGATGTGTAACACTGTAACCTGTAAAGGAACAGACCAATCCGGACCTCGAAGGGAGGAGTCGCAGCATTCTAACAGTATAAAACGTTTTCTTGCTTCTGTAATCAGTGCAATCTAGTTTGAGAGGTTTTGCCCGTTTTTCCCAAGAACTGTAAAATAAATGATACTTCACTCACTCCGAGTTTAGTTTAGTTTTTAACTAGAAGGCTTTATTTTTCTAAGGCCTTATTTCTAACACAGCTAAAAGCTATTAGCTTTTTTGGCTGCTACATTGAGCTACTGCCCATAATGAGCTTGCGGTACACTAAAACTCTCAGATTGTGTTTTTTGGGAGGTGGGGGGTTGAGGAGGCAACAATGAAGAGACTACTAAGTACCCATTGAAATTGTATACTCTGTTGCCACAAAGCATTTTTTTTTCCCAAAGGAAGTATGACCCAAAGGAAGATTTTTCTAAGTTTTTGCATGTTTTCAGCCCGTCTTTTCTAAGGGTATGTTAGCCATGGAGAGATAAGAAATACTTTAAATTAAAAGAAGGAAAGAAGGGAAATAACCAATTCTAAAATAGATCATTTTTTTAAATTATGAAAATAATGGCTTAAGGAGGGAATAACATACACACTCAACTGGGTATGGAAATCTATCATACCCTACAGGAAAATAGGGGGAAGGGGATAAGAGAGTGGGAATGATAGAGGAGAGGGCAGTTTGGGGGGAGGGGGTAATCAGAAGCAAACACTTCTGAGGAGGGACAGGGTCAAAAAAGAGAATAGCATAAACAGGCAGTGGGATAGGATGAAGGGAAATATAGTTAGTTTTCCACAACATGACTACTGTGAAAGTGTTTTGCATGACTACACATGTATAACCTATATCAAGTTGCTTGCCTTTTCGATAAGGGTGGGTGGGGAGGGAGGAAGGGAGAGAATCTGGAACCCAAAATTTTAAAAATAAATGTTAAAAATTGTTTTCACATGCAACTGGGAAATAAGATATACAGACAATGGGGTATAGAACTCTATCTTGCCCTACAGGAAAAGAGAAGAGGAAGGGTATAAGAAAAGGGGGGGAGATAGAAGGGAGGGCAAATTAGGGGAAGGGGTATTCAGAATGCACACTGTCTTGGGGTGGGGGGAGGGATGAGATGGGGAGAAAATTTGGAAATCAAAATCTTGTGGAAGTGAATGTTGAAAACTAAAAATAAATAAAATTTTTAAAACATTATGAAAATAAGATATTGAATGTCCATCTATGTGTTATATATATATATATGTATTAAAGTCAAATGACATATATGTGTGTGTACATATATACATATATGTGTATATGTGTGTGTGTATATATATATACGTATATATACACATACATACACACATATATAGTTTTCTACTGCCCTGCTATTTGGAATTACTCTTATCATCCAACATTCTCCTCAGCATCTTTCCATATTTATGTCCTTATCATTTCTCCCTTACTGCAGAAGATTCAATGATCATTTAGCCTTTTCAAGAGCTTCTTATGACTTAAAGACCCATATTTTTAAAGGAGAATTCAGACTTTCCTCATAAAAAAACTAAAAAACTTTTAAAGCTTTCTCATAAAAAACAGAGTTTTTAAAACCTCAAGTAAGTTATGTCTTTAAATAATATTTTATTGGTTAAAAATAAATTTCCTCAAACTCATAAAATTGGACTTTCCTTCCCTTTGTGTCTTCAATAAAAAATATGTCTGGATCCCCATAGATCTGCAGCCATGTGTGCCCTGTGGCCCAGGCCTTTATTTCATAGCAATGTATTTGTTATTGGATGTGATCCACATTTTCCTGGAAAGTAAATAAGGCACTAAATTGACAGCTTCCTTCATGTTCTTTTTTACTTTACATGCCTGTATGCCCTTTGAACATAGGTTGTCTTTAAATATAAATCTATATCTATCTATCTGTCCAGATATACATATATACATACATTCATATACATATGTGCGTATAGATATAGATAAAAATTTAGAGATAGTGAAATATACACTTTGTCAAATAAGCATTTATAGTGTGCCAGGCTCTGTGTTAAGTCAGGAGGACACAAAGAAAGGGAAATAATAGTCTCTACTCTCAAGTACTCACTTTAATGAGGACAGACGGCATGTAAATAACTGGGTACATATATCTATATCAATATGGATGACTTTATAAGGCCAAGGGACTTTTCATCTGAATTGTGGAGGGAACCCCAAAGAGAAATTTTCCTGGAAGAGAAGCATTTTTCTGACCTCTCTATTTACCTATCTATCTATGGATATCCAACAAACACAATATATATTATATTGGACATATAGCATATATTTAGGTATGTAGGTCTATAGATTATATCTACAGATCTATAGACAAATAGATAGATAAATAGATAGACAGTCACCAGGCTGTAACAGTACCAAAGTTATGCTGATGTTAAAAAAAAGGAAAGAGAACAGAGTCTGTAAACTATTGGTCTATAAGTTTGACTTTAATTCCTGGAAAATTCTAGAAGAGGTGACCAAAGAAACGGATAGTGAAACGTCTATGAAAGAAAGCAGTGACTACAAAGCATAAATTTATTAAGAACAGATCATGCCAGAATTTAAGTATTTCCTTTTTTTAAAGAGTTTCTAAACTAAAATTTCAAGGGAGTATTGTAGTTATCATTAATGTAGATTTTAGCAATGTATTTGATAATGTAGCCCATATTACTCTTGAGGAAATATTGAAGAGCTATTAAAAGAAAAGCAGAAAGCAACATGAGAAGGAAGTATACCTATTTGGATGGCTGGACTCAAAGAAAATTGTTCAAGGTTCAAGAAATCTTTTCAGGAGGTCTCCAGTGGAGTTGTCCAAGGTCCTGTGCTTGGAACTGTGATGTTTAACATTTTTATCAATGACTTGGATAAAGACCTAGATGGCAGGCTCATCAAAATTAGCGATGATACAAAGTGGGGATAGATAGGTCATATACTGAATGATATAATCAGGATTCAACAGATTTTGTCATTTTAGAACATAATAAGACAAAATAATAATAAGACAAAATTCAATAGAGATAAATGTAATCTTAAACTTTAACTTAACCTAAAAATCACAAATACAGGCTAGGGAATAGTTAGACATCAGTTGTTTGGAAAAATAACTGGCAGTTTTGAGCTCAGCATTAGGATCTGTTAGACAAAAAACAAACAAACCAAAAAAAAAAAAAACCCAAACAAACCAAAAAAAAGTTTTTCAACTAGGCATATCTTCCAGAAAGGGCAGCTAGGTGGTAGAGTGGCTAGAGTGCCAGGCTTGACATCAAAAAGACTCATCTTCATGAGTTCAAATCTAGCCTCAGACACTTACTAGCTATGTGACCCTGGGCTAGACACTTCACCCTGTTTGCCTCAGTTTTCTCATCTATAAAATGAGCTGGAAAAGGAAATGGCAAACCATCCTGGAATCTTTGTCAAGAAAACCCCAAAAGTGCTCATGAAGAGTTGGACATGACTGAAAAATGACTACTAACAACAGCAACAAACAGGAAAAAAAGAACAAAGTCTGACAGTGTCTCTCTACTCTGCCCAGTTAAGATCATATCTGGAGTATTGTGTTCAGCCATGAGTTTAAGAAGGATATCTATTAAACTTTATTATGGAGCCATAGGAGAACAACTGGGGTGGTAAAGGGCCTGCAGGCTATATCATACAAGGTTAGCTTCAAAGAACTTGGAGAGGCAGTATAACACAGTGGGAAAGACTGTTGGCATTGCAGTCAGGCAAGTGGGTTTGAACCTAGGATCTCTCTATCACCGACTACTTGTATGACCTTGGGGAAGTCCCTTTATCTCTCTGTGACTCAGTATCCTCATCTGTAAAAATGAAGGGGTTGGACTAGATAGATAGACTCTATGATCTGTTCCAACTCTACCTCTAGGAATTGGGGGTATTGATCCTAAAGAAGAGACTACTCATGAGTGACATGTTAGTGTGAAGGGCTTCCATGTGGAAGAAGGATCAGGCTTGCTCTGTTTGACTTCAGAGGGCAGAACTCTAGGAACAATGGATGGAAATATGCAATTTTACATTTCATATTGGGGGAAAAAAATGTTTACTGTGATTAGAGATATCCCAGAGTAGAATGGGTTCCTGCTCACTGGAGGTCTTCAATGATGAATGATATTACAGTAGTGATTCCTTCTGGGTATAGTCTGTTTTCAGTGAATACTGAGTTCTCCAGTTCTAAATCTCTGTGGCATTCTCTTCTGTCAATCTTTTTCAACCTTTTTTCCCCATCTTCCCCTTTCCCATCTGTAATTTACATCTTCCTAGTAATGATTAAATGACTTTGTTCTATAAGAGCTGCTGCTATTAACTACTATTAACACGATAGCTAGATGGCACTGTTAGATGGAATGCTAGACCTGGAATAAGGAAGACCTGAGTTCAAATACTGTTTCTTATCAATATTAGCTATACAACCTTAGGCAACTCATTTAACTTCCTTTAGTCTCAGTTTTCTCATTTGTAAAATGAGAATAATAATAAGAACTACCTCCCAGGATTGTTGTAAGGCTAAAATAAGATGATATTTGTAAAGCACTTCATTACCTTAAAGCACTACAGAAATGTTAGGTTATATTATATTTATGCTATATTTAAGCTATTTTATGTTATGCTATGATATGTTATGTTTGGTGAAGGGTTTTGAGCCTATGTTCAAAGAAATAGGAGGGGTGGCATAACACAGTGGGAAGACCTCTATGAACTGATGCAGAGTGAAGTGAATGGAACAAGGAGAAACATTTGTACAATTATAACATTGTAGAGAAAAACAACTTTGAAAGCTTTAGGACTCTGATCAATGCAATAATAAACAAGTAGTCTAGAGAACTGAAGATGAAATATGTTACTCCCCTCCTGCCAGAGAGATGATGACCTTAAAGTACATGCCCAATGTGGGAATTTAGTTTGCTGGGTTATGGATGTTTATGATGAAGGTTTTGTTTTGGTTCATGCTGGGTGGTAATGAGAGGGATAGATTATAAATGCAGGTACAAGAAAATAAATTCTTATTTTTATTTGAAAGCAATGGATACAATCCTGTCCTAGCCTTGCTGGTTTTCATATGTCTGCTACAAAGCAGATTGGGCAGGAGCTGGGCTTGAAGAATAAGTACCTTCCTCCTATGTGGGTGGTGATGTGTTAATACCTCTTCTGCTATTGGACAGGCACATCATTTGATTTGGAGCAGTGAAAGAGAGGATACTTGAAATCCTCTGCTGGAGTTCCCTTTCAAAGCAAATGGGAAAGTACCTTGACAAGGTTGCTTCAGGTATGCACAAGCAGCTGAGTCAAGGTTCAACTCTTGGATGCAGTCAGTTGACTGGATCTCCATGATGCTCAGAATGGCCATGACTACCCAAGTTAATGCCCTTATCAGGGTGTAATTCCTTTGAGGTGTTCTGAACTGGGATGCATGTTTCTTGTGGCTAATAGTAACTTCCTCCATTTTCCTATGATGTTCTGTAGGAACCTCTTATGCCTCATTAATTTCACGCTGCTGATAAGCATTGAGGTCATTCTGGTGGCTTCAATTTGGAGAAATTTTGATTTGTTAGAAAGAACCCTAGGAAAAGATGGATCTACTCCTGATTTTATCACCAAAATTACCTGCATCATTGCATCATGCAAATTACCTGCAAGACTGCTTACTTCAGCTCTCTGGGTCTCAGCTTTCTCATTTGTGCAATATTCATTTTTAACTAGATCAGGAGTTCTTAACCTAGGGTCCATGAACTTATTATATAGATAGATGATATATAGATAGTTGTACATATAGATATGGATAGGTATCTATAGCTATATATTTCTACATACACACGAACACATATATACATATACACATTTTTATATACATATATATATATAATTTCAATATAATTGGTTTCCTTTATAATTCTGTTTATTTTATGTATTTAAAATCTTTATTTTGAAGAGGCATCCATAGGCACTATAGAAGGCCAATGGGTTCCATGATACAAAAAAGGATTAAGAACATCTGAGCTAGATGGTCTCTAAGCTCCCTTCTAGTTCTGACACCTATAACTTCAAAGTACTGTATACTATACTCATTGTAATTCCTGAAGCTGAAAAACTGAACATTATTTCTTTCCTTTGACTTGAGGACCATAGCAGGGTTCTAGTTTATTTTCTTAGTTTCAATGTGATCAGATACTACAAATTGCAGCAAATGAGAGGAAAAAATATCTAAAATGAATTGCTTAACTGTATACTGAAGACAAATTCACTTTGGTGACTGCTTTAATCACTCTATTATCTATGAAAAATGTTATGTTGCATATGTCTGGAACCTGACTCACCTAGAATAAATTTAAGGGATTAACAGAGGCAGTGATGAGTGCAAATTCATTTTGCCAATACTACTGGACTATTAACTGTTTTTTACTGATTTCTCTATGTCTGAATCTTAAGGTTCATTTTACCTCAGTAATGTTTCCTAATGCTCTCTTATTGATGGCGGGGTCAGGGTTGGCTTAGGGATCCTCACTCATCACCCACTCCCCTTCAAATAGATATCTTTGCTAACACTTGACTTCTAATACCATTCCTCTATTGCCAGAGCTGACAGCACCCTCCAAGCTGTTCCAGGGCAGCCTAGATGCAGGATCCATACCCACAAGTTAGCATCAGTAAGTAGTGGTTGATTTCTCTGTTTTTTTATTTAGTTTTCTTCAGGCTAACTGTACTCTGGCCAACTTTAAAATTTCAGTCATTGAGTCCTAAATGAGAGAGGGGTAGATACCTTTATGGTAACATTTTCCAGTGAGCTCCTTGAAGAATTCATTACAAACTACTGCATAAGATATAAACATGGATCAGTATTTATTTATTTTTCTTAGCTTTACCACCTAAGTCACTGGAATTCAATCCGAATAATTTAACAGTAAACATTTTCTAAGCACCTGCTATATGCAAGTTAGTATGCTACGTAAAGAGGAGACAAGGACAAACAGAAAAAGCCTCCTTGCCCTCAAGGAATTTACATTCCATTGAAAATAGAATTTCCCTTCTTTGAAAGATCATCTAGAAATGAGAAATACCTCAGATTACATCTTGCCTGTGTCAAATTAAGGGGTGATAAAAGTTCACTACTTATATCAGAAAGTATTTCTTTCTCCCAATCTTCTTTGAAGAGGTGGGGGACTTGAGGTGTAAAACATTATATATGTTAACTTTTTTCCAATATGTTGATTAGTTCTGCTGAGCTATTCTCTCCCCCCAACTCCTCTTTTTTATACTTTGTGTTAAGGCCTTGCTCTCTGGCAGGTATAGATGGATACATAGGAAAATATGAATGATAAGATAAATAAAAATCAAAATTTACTTTTAAAAAAGTTCACTTTTTTTCTACTCACATAATTTTTTCACATCTTATTTTTGCTTCAATATGTCCATTGTTTGAGTGACCTATAATCTCTGAGAAGTTCCCAAACTCAAAAATACTATTCCCTTCTCCAATCTGTCTTGTTTCCCCCCTTTGCTCCAGATTTCTCCTGGTCAGTATTCTGCATCATGGTAACATGTTTTAACCTTGGGCAAAAGTTTCAAAGTTACTTAATTTTGTTATAAAACAAACAAACAAAAAACCCTGGAAATACAGTAAACAACATCGCTCCATGATCATGTGGAGACCCTGGGGAAACTACTAATTGGATCTGTTACTACTAATACTAAAATAGATACATACATACATACATACATACACACACACACACACACACACACAGATTGAATCTGCTACTACTAATTCACTACATTCCAAATTCAATGATTATGGGATCAATGCAGAAAGAGGATACAACTGCCTACCTCCAATTACTTCACTAGTTGTCAATCCATTGAGCTCGGCAATTTAAACTGCAACAATCTCAGTCATTTGATCCTATGCAATGGCTCTGTATTTTGTTAGTAATTGGAGATTGTGACACAGATCACCATTGGGTGTCTTTTTGATGAGTATATGCAGCCACTAATGTTACATGGAAGCAACACATATTCTTGGAAATGATGCACACAAAAAGAAAACGGGCCCTGGGGAATATTGAAAGGCCATAATTAAATGGAAAATTCCTGTGACGTTATAACCTGTGAAAGCTGAGCTTGAGTCATATTGACCCTAATAAGAGACGACAAGCATTGAAAAACCATCCATAAATTTCCTTTTAAGCAATGTGCTTTGCCGATAAGTGAAATTGTTTTACATTGTCACCAACTTCTACTAGAACCAGTTCAATTTCTGAATTTCTGAAAGCATTTTTTAATTGCTATTGTATCAGGGAAGAAACCTTTCCAGAGAGCAGAGAACTGAGGAATAAAAAAGATTTTTCATGTTAATAAAATAAATGTATCTTGTTGCTATGGTAACTTTGGTACTAAAATATTAAAAAGTCTTTTTTTTCACCCCAATCATAATTGTGTTGTGAGAGAAGCCTAAGTAGCAGCTGATTACTAACATATGCTTCATGATCCTTTAATGTGGAGAGAGTTAGGTTATATGATTAACACTGTGTATACATAGGACAAAAGATAGAATTGGCATAAAAAGTTTCTTGCCTTATCTTCAACATCATGCCAAAAGGCATAGGAATGTTGGCACTTACTTTAGCCCTTAGCCATCCCAGAACCCATCCCAGGTGAGGGTGGGGTTACACTGTCCCATTCCTTCCTCCTTTCTCCTCTCTTCTGTCCCTAGTCTCAGAAGTCATCCAGGCTTGATGATTCACACAATTGGAACGAGAATAAGGAATGATAGTCTTTTCCACAAGATAGAGATCAGGCCTTACCATCTTCTGTACCATTGACTCCTAAGGTCCTCTAGGTCTTGTCATCTGCCCTGTCTCTATACCCTTTAGACCCCTAGCACTGACATCTGTTTTAATGACATAACCTAAGGAGCATGGATCTTGCCATTTGCCCTGCAGAAGCATCCTTATAACTTCTAGGTCTTTCCATCAGCCATCTACCTGAACTTTCTTCTACATATTTTTGACCCAATCAAATTAATATTATCTATTAAATGAGGTCATACATGTAAAGCACTTCACAAATGTTAAAGCACTACATAAATCTTAGCTATTTTTTTTTCTTGAGAGAAGGGAATATGTCATTTTTTCTATTTGTATCCTATGTAAATAATTTTTCCCTCATTTATTCATTTACTAGTAGAAAGGGAGTTAAGGAAAGGGAGAGAAAGGGTTATTATAGGCTGGTGGGCCACTTGTGGCCTGCCAAAGGATTTTGGGTGGCCTGCAAAAAATGTCAAGAAAGTAAAGATGTAAGGAGTGCTTTGTCCATGCCCTGCTTAACCAGCCTTCCACTAATCACTATTGTGCTGTCATGCAACTTGGTGGGTGGGTTGTCACTGTGTTCTGTTGTCTGTTTGTCATGTGACCCGCAGCAACCAACCATCGTCAGTCTGTCCGTAGTCTGAAAGGAGCGATTTCATTATAAATAAAAATCTTAAGTAATAAGTGTAATTAACTGCTATTAATTGAAATTTCCCTTTTTAAATATGGTTTACTTGCAAAATAGTTTAATCATTAATTATACCTTCACTTGGAAAGTGTGCCACTAAAAACCTATCTGTGGCCCAAAGAAGTTTAGCCTGTTTTAATTTTGGCCCCTACCTACTGCTAAGTTGTACAGGTCTAGTTTATTGTTTAAACCAATTTTGTCTCCTACTCTTAATGCCTTTTATAATCTTTGGCAAATCTATTAACCTCCATGATTTCAATTTACTCATCTATAAAAAGAGGGGACTGAACTAGAAAACCTCTTTAAGCTCTAATTCTGTGATCCAATAATGTATAGTTCATCTGTAGTTTGAAAACTGATGTCAAGAGATTGAGGATGTTAAGGGAAGACATAATAATCAAAAGGGACAAAAGCGGAAGCAAAGAAAAACTCAAAAGTTATGAGCCAGTAGCTGAACTTATTGGGGGGGAGGAGAAATGACCTGTAGGACTATAGATCTGGACATCATGGAGGAAGATGCAGCAGAAAAGCGGTGTAGGATAGGAGCTGAGTAGGGCTAAAACTGTGTTTACTATTTGTAGAAAGTTTGGAAGAAGGTGACAGGGGTCAATATTTTTCCACTGATTCTCTCTGCCTGATTTTCCTGTTGGTGAAGCAGTGATCCATGGGAGGAGGACACAATGACCACAAAGAGCTAAGGGGTAGAAGCTCAGGGGCTAAATGGGCATAGAACCCGCCATCTTTTAAGAAGAATAAAGCACCTTTCCACTCTGGCTGTTGCATTTTAAAGCAAACCCCCAGATGCTCTGGGAAGATATTATTTGCCAGGGATTTTGTAGAAAGGATTCTTTTTTTTTTCTGGTATAGATTAAGGTAGATAGGCTTTAATGTTCCTTCCCACTCTGGGTTTCAATGATTATGTGAAAGATCTAACTTTTCAAGTGCAGAATTGCTGAAATTCAGAGTTAGAATTCACTTAATCCAGGTCATACTTGACCAATATCCTCTCACCCATCATCACCATCATCACCATGACCACCACCACCACCACCACCTCGATCGTCATCATCAAAATCCAGTTATTTTATACAGAATCATGCCAATTAGTAAACCATAGTGTAGTTGAAAAGATGTCTTTTTCAAAGCACGCTTACCAATTAGTGTACAAATGTCTTTCAATGAAAACAGAATAGACAACTAGTCTCAGAAAACCATAAATACGTTATAACTGATCACCATCTCTGAGTTGGGAAGATTGTACCACAAACATTAAATATGTTTTGATGAAAAAAACCTACTATTTTAACTGCAATTATACATAAATAAACGATCAAGAATAAAATATCTATTTGCCTCTTCCAATCAGTATAAGTTATTATTTTCTCTTAAGTTGGTAACCAGCTTTTACTATTCATTTCAAACAAGGTCTATTCCTTTGTTTATTACAAGTTACATTTCTTCAGAAGTATATTTGTCTAAGGAA
Source organism: Vombatus ursinus (assembly GCF_900497805.2). Lineage (NCBI taxonomy): Eukaryota > Metazoa > Chordata > Mammalia > Diprotodontia > Vombatidae > Vombatus > Vombatus ursinus. The sequence goes on along the minus strand of NW_020954580.1, from coordinate 13,708,908 downwards.
ATAACAATCAATGAAAGCAAATAAAATCCTATGTTCAAAACTTTGCACAATAACCAGCCTAAATATCTGACCCATCTCTTTATGAAATTAACACCAGAAGTTTCCAAACTTCTAGGTAACCATTGCTATAGTTACCTAACAAGCACTAGGTACCCAGAAGTATCCTTACATAAAGGAAGAGATGGGGACAGGATACAATTAATCTCTAACTTCAAATTATGGGTTTTACAATGAGTTTCCATGTGGGTCAAACTAAAACACTTTAAAATATTTTGATTTAAATAGAATTGATTAGAGATCTAGAGATCTTAGAGAGCTAATTATCATAACATATGAGTCCCATGATACCACACAAAATATTACTTTGCTGCAAGGTATAGAATATTTTTTTTCCCTTTCAGCAATCATATACCAAATGTCTCCCCAAATCAGGAAACTAGATAATCTATAACTCAATATGTTTTAAAGTAGTGGTATCCTTAACATTTCTGTATCATAGGCCCCCTTGGTAATCTAGTGAAACCTATTGACTCCTTCTCAGAATAATATTTGTAAATGCATTAAAATAAAATATATAAAATTACAAAGGAAATCAATCATATGAAAATATAGTTATAAAAAAGTTTACAAACTCCAAGTTAAGAAGCTTTGTTTTGAAGTGTTCTTTTTTTTTTAGATTTTAAAAGATAGAGCAAATAGTCATTTCCTTCTCTTTGCTTTAAAAAAATTCCAGAGTGATATGGCTAAATAGAGAATAAAATGTCTACTTATAAATGGTATTTTAGTTCTTAATTAGTTCTTAATTTTAGTTCTTATTAAAAATATCAATCCTCTTTAGTTAAGATCTTTGTTGGTATAATCAATCTTCTAACTGCCAACACTATAGGAATGGCACCCAAAAGACATCCCTAAGATGTGAAGCCCAGGTCCAGTCCACCGAAGATCATGGATCAGATGTACTGTCAAATGTAGCAATTGCCTGCCATCATAGGAAACTGGATCTATACTCATGTTGTATAAATAGCTAGGCTGAATAAATAACCTGCATAGAATAGATAAATTTTCCTTAAACTGATTATTATTTTGAGTCCATCCTTCACCCAACTACCTTCACTCCCATGCTGGCTGATTCCCAGTGCCCAGAGCCTTAGAAAACCACTAATATAGACTGCTTATGGAATTCTCACTTTATGTCTAACTGACTTCCTTACAGTTACCTTCCTGCTCTCCCTTTTTATTGCTGTTAGGGGTTTTCCAGTCATGTCTGACCCTTTGCGATCCCATTTAGGTTTTTCTTGGCAAAGATACTGCTCTACCTACTCTGCTACACCTGTGTGTGTATGCCCTCAGCCAATGGGTTTAGGACTTAGACAAGTAGTCCTGAGCACAATTGTTTCGTCTTTGTCCTTGGGGGAAATTAGCTTCTTCATGAACCTGTCTGCATTATGGAGTTAGGTAAATAAGATTATTACACTGTGTCATTAGCAGGGCTAAGTGCTTTAAGGCAGTCATTGATGAAGGCTGTCCTATAAGGCTGCTTGAGGTATTAGCTATACTGAGACCCTTCCATACCTAAACACTTGGAGAAAAAGAGGGAAGGGGTGGTATCTGAAGTTTGCTAAAATACTGTCATTACTTTTACTCAATGGTGCAGCCAATGACTCATTATAAGGCCATTCTAAACAGAACAATTCATGGCTTTTCTTTAACCCAAGAAATATGTCAATCTCAAAAACAAGTTTAGAAAGAATAATTCAACTGAAGCATCATACCTTAGGCAGATGTGTTTAATTTGGTTTGAGGGTTAATGTTGTCCAGAGAAAACAGGAAAAAGCAGAGAAAGTGGCACAATTTTCCACCTTTTCCTGAGGTAGGTCTTTACAATCTAGCTTCCTTATTTTATTTGAAGTAGTATTCATTAGCATAAAATGAGGCAGATTGATATTCAAATCTAATATACAGCATTTAAAGATATAGATTGTCTCAAAAGTCTTACTGCAGTTTGAAACATTAAGATTTTCCGAAGTAGAAATGCTACAAACTTACAAAGAACATTACTTGAAAATTTACTTAAATTTATTTCCTACTTATTTAGTACTAGAAATTCTGAATAATAAAATTTTAATTCTAACAATCAGGAAATACTATTTTAGACATTGTGTGAATGATAGTTTTGGGATGACGTTTTCTCAGACTGTTGGAGGAGTTCTTGCTTCACCACCTGTCACCTGATGTATCTCCATTTCACTTTTATGCATACAGCAAAACCTAATTCTTCTGATCATCTCAAGACTGGGAGTACAAATACAACCCTTTCAGTCACTGAACAGCAGCAAATGCAAGGTTTTTGTTTTTGTTTTTGTTGTACCGAGTTTGAAGGCTGACTACAGTCAAGTATAATGCAAGATAGTAGTTATGATGAATTTAAATAAAAAAAATCACAAAAATTAAAAATTTCAAACAACCTCTCAAATGTTGTTTTTTCTAAGTTTGTAGCATTTATGCTTTTAAAGTAATGAAGGCTTCAAACTTCACTAAGACTTTGGGGATATGTTGTGTAATTTATGTATATTATCAATTAGTGCATAGCACTGCACTGGACACATTAGAGCTTAATTCTGGTTAAACGATTATTGTGGTATTGGTGATTATTCTCTGTCATCGCTAAAATTAATACACAATTGAGAGTTGACTACATTTCAATAAAGAGGGAAAATAAGAGAAATATGTCTAGAGGGGTGGGGGGAATAATCTCAGACACATTATACACTAGAACAAATATAAAATGAAATTTAACAGAGATAAATTGAAAGTCTTACATTTGAGTTTAAAAAAAATCAGCTACACAAGCAAAAAAAAAAGGGAGCAAAATGTGATGTTGAACAATTCCTATGAAAAAGATCATAGGGTTTTAGTAGGCAGTAAGCTCAATAAGTCTACTGGTAGATTTGGGAACATATGAGCAAAGTGTGGTAAATATATATAGTGAAATACGGTGATTTAAGAAATCTTGTTGTTCAATCATTTTTTCATCCAGGCTCTTCATGATTCCTTTGGGGGTTTTCTTGGCAAAGATAGTGGAATGGATTAACCTTTCCTTGATCAGCTTATTTTACAGATGAGGAAAGTGAGGCAAACAGGGTTACGTGACCTGCCCAGGGTCACACAGCTAGTAAGTATCTGAGACCAGATTTGAACTCAGCTGTTTCTGACTTCAATCCTGCCACTCTATCCACCTAGCTACCTCTATAAGAAATTTTATGCAGGATTAAAAGAAGCTTAGTGTTTAGAATAAAGAATAATATTTTATGTTTGTGAGACTCTACCCTAGTCTGATTCCATCTAGTGTATTGTTTTCAGGTTAGAGCGCTTTCTACCTTTTAAGAAGCACATTGACAAGCTGACACGTACTGGAGGAGGGTAAACAGGAACACCAATTAGAACTAGAAATATTTAGCCTGGAGAAGAGGACATTTGAGGGTGAGAGGAAGGGAAGAAAGGGAAAACAGAAGTCTCCAAATATTTATCTTTGAATTTCCAGGGCCTATGCATGTGTTCTTTGCACACAGTAGGCACTTGATAAATGTTTCTTGAATTTGCCGAGACAGTTGGCTGTCTTACCTTCAGAGCACTATGGCCATGGCTTAAACTATTTTCATTCTGCTAACTTTGTGCCACATAAGTTCATAAAACCTTTTCTAAGTGTTTTGAAATTCTTCATATCTCTCATTTCTTAGAGTATTGTATTTTATCATTACCACACTTTGCTCATCTCTTCCCAATCACTGGGCTACACGTCTGTTCTACCTGTGTGTGTGTGTGTGTGTATGCATACGCACATAAACATATATATATATATATATATACACAAATATATATCAACATATATGTGTGTGTATAAACTTTCCCTCTATCTTTGACCTGCCAGGTAGTATATTTGCCTAGTAATGGTACTACTGGGTCAAAGTATATGAAGATTTTAGTGAATTACCTGGTACAGTGAAAAGACTGCTGAATTTGGAGTTAGGGAACATGAATTTTAATTTGACTCTACTACTTGCTACCTCTGTGACCTTTGTAAATCAGTAAGCTCATTGGGCCTCAGTCCATGTTCTATAAATGAAGGAATTGGAATAGCTAGTCTTTAATGTCCCTTCCAGCTCAAAATTTAGGAAGCCACTACTGTTATTTTTTTTTTCCTCCAAAACAAATGGGCCAACAGTATATTAATATTTCTCTCTTTACATAGACTCTATAATATTGAACATTCTTATCTTTTGACATCTTTGCTAATCTGGCGAGTACGTGGGAGACAGCAGAGTTGTTTTAATTTGGATTTCTCTTATTATTCATGTTCTGAAGCATTCTCTCATATGGCTATACCTTTTTTTTCCTTCTATATACTAAATCTGACTTCCCAGATTTCTATTTATCCTTTGTATCTTCTGACCAGAATTTCTTTCCCATCCCATTCTCCATTCCCTTTGAAGCATATTATTCAATCATTTCAGTTGTCAATTCTTCATGACTCCAGTTGAGATTTTCTTGTCAAAGATATGGGAGTGGTTTGCCATTTCCTTTTCTAGTCCATTTCTACAGATGAGGAAACTGAGGCAAACAGGGTCAAGTGACTAGGCCAAAGTCACACAGCTAGCAAGTGTCTGAGGCTGGATTTAAACTCAGAAGTTCAGATTTCAGACCCAGCATTCTCTCCACACTGCCCTATTGAAGCTAAGGGATTAATATTTGTTGTTTTCCATTTTATATCTTGTTACCAGGCCAGGGAGTTAAAAAAACAAAAACAAAAAAAAAAACCTTCTTTTTTGCTCTCCTTCAATAGCACACCCTTCCTTCATACTCTATAGAGGTTTTCATCTAGTAAGAAAAGATAAAATCATATGTAGGTCAAAATATTTATCAGTTCTATGGGCCTTACACTCTGCCCCCCAAACATGTAGCCTGCAAAATCACCATAAAGTCTTCCAACCTTGCCATCAACTCTATACATTGAAGATGACTAGGTCTTTCCATTATTGAAGCTAATCCCTCCTGAATATTATTAATTTTATCTTAGTTTTGAAAATCAATGGTTTGACTACCTCAAAACAGGTCATCTCTCTGAATCCGAGTTTACTCATCTGAAAAAGAAGGGTACTTTAATGGTTCCATTTTAAGCATTCTTTGGTCAACTTGTCAAGCCATTAAAGTACGTATAGCTGTTTGTAATTTTCTATGATGGAAATATAAAACATTCAAAGAGAGTAAAAGTTGTAAAAAAAAATCTAGTCTTTGCTTTGCACATTTTCCCCCATCTTTGGCTTTTGTAGAAGTGAGCACACCTTGAATAAATGAAAAGGTCTCTGACATTTACATTAGTTCCCAGACAGCAAAAAGCTAAATTTCGATAAATTATAAGAAATCAAGGCTCTGCACTTATGTAAATTACACAAAAATCCAAACTACATGGCAGTAAGACACTGCCATACTACTAGGCATTGGGAAGTCAATTAATTAATAGTTGGCACATAACTTCTTAATTTCTTTCCTTCTTCTGTACCTCCTTCCAGTTGATACCACAATAATGCAAAGAGGCATTGGGTTGTTTTTGAGATCTTTTTTAGCTGAAGCAACTTAGAAATGAAAAAAAAAAAGTCGTTCTAATAGTCCCTCAAATACATTCTCCTCCAAGAAGTCTTCCCTTATAATTGCAGAAAAAAGGTATCCATTTCCCCTATTCCTAGTCACTTTATGTAAATTATACTACTCATGATTCCTCTCAAGGACTGGATCCACAAAATATTTAGTCATTTGCTAATTTATTATATTTTTACATTTTTTTTGTCTGAGGAAGTCTCGTTATAAGGCTATCCACTTGGTCTGTTGTAAGTATAACGATTATAGGTGAAACTATAGGGTAGTGATACTAGTGGTACCTAAAACTAGTAGTAAACATGAGAAACTGTGGTAATTAAACTGCCTTGGGTAGAGACCAAATTATATTGACTTCCACATTATGATACAAGTTAAATGTGTTGAATTACATCTATTAATATTAACTTTATGCACCAAACTTTTCTATCTCATATTGTAAACACTGAAAAGACATGGACTATATCTATTACTCAAGTCTATTTAACAAACATTAAATATCTATTGTGTATACCTGCTGGGAGCATATGAAGATAAAAACCAAATAATTCTTGTCTTTGAAGAACTTTTATTCAGCTTTGAACCAGCTAAGTAAAATGGATAGATCAAAGAACTGGAAGTCAGCAAGACCTGAGTTCAAATCTTAAACTATATACTTGCTAGTTGTGTGTCCTATAAATGTGAGAGTTATCAACATCATTGTCATTGTCCTCATTATCATGATATCTTTATGCAATATACATAAATTGCTATAAATAAAAATATACTTTGAATATGCTTATGCTTTAGAATAATTTCTTTTTGGAATAACATTTTATTTTCCCCTATTATATGCAAAATTTTTTAAACTTTTTTTTAAATTTTGAGTTCCAAATTCTACCCTTTCTATATATGGCAGCACATAGCATTTTTTCACCATGAGTCCTTCAGAATTTTCTTGGATCTGTGTATTGGTGAGAATACCTAAGTTAGTCACAGTTTTTCATCCTATAATACTGATGGTACTATGTATAATGTTCTGCTCTTCTGCTCACTTCACTCTGCATCAGTTCATGTAAGTTATTTTCCAGGTTTTTCTGAAATCACCTTGCTTGTCATTTCTTATAGCACAATAATATTTCATTATAATCATACACCATAACTTGTTCAGTCATTCCCCAGTTGATGGGCATCCTCTCTATTTCTAATTCTCAGCCACCACAAAAAGTGCTACTACAAATATATTTGTAAAAATAGGTTCTTTTCCCTTTTATATCTTTGGCATACAGATCTAGAAGTGGTATTGTTAGATCAAAAGAGATGCATTGTAAAGTAATTTCAAGAGGGAAAAAGCCTATGATTTTATGACAGACTTAGTCAGAAATAATTAAGACTGCCAAAAAAAAAAAAAGATCTTGCCCTGTTTGGGAATCATTTTTCTTGTATTACAACCTACTCTTGTAGCAAGGAGGGCATCTCACTCCCTAGAGGAAGTCTGTAAAGGAAGGCAATACTCAAAAAGCAGCCCTGTGAACATGAAGAATGCCCCTGTTTAATTAGTCAACAATACAAATTTAAAAGAGATGAATAGTAAACATAGGAAGCAGAAAGAACACAAATAATGGGGAAAGAAAACAACTCAAGGAAAACATGGAAGAAGTTATTTCCAGCAAAGCAAGTTTAGGGCAAATGTTTCCTTACATACATACATATGTTATATACACACAAATTATATATATATATATATATATATATATACACACACACACACACACACATATACATATACATACATACATATACAAGGAGAGATAGTAATATATCTCAATATCTATTACTCCAGACCTTGATATCTATCTATTTATTTATCTTCCCCCTTTTTCCCACATAGGGATATAAAAATTAATAGGGTAGGCACCATATACTTTAATGGTTCCTGATTTCATTAATATAGGTTTTTTTTTTCCCCTACAGTGATAGTTTACCCTTTTCTTTTTTCTTTAGTACAGTATTTTTGAATTCCTATGGTCAAAACAAACAAACACTTTTTGGGCAGTCTCCCAGTGATGAGCATTTGTGAACTTAGTGATGTTGGACCTCTGTATATATGGTTCATTATTGAACCTATATTTGAAATCTTTCCGGTGTGATAGCAGCTGCTAGAGATTTGTTCTAATAGCATAGCTTTTCCAAATATAAGGTAATATTCATGTCATAACAATGCATTAAAGGACAAATTTAATGGAAGGGTGTACAAAACTATCTTGTTCTGGGTTCCCCCTGACTACCTCTCCTCCATTCTAGTCAGTATATTAAGTTTATAAGTAGTTAGTATAAAGGGAAATAGCAGGGAATAAGATTGCAAAGGCGAACCTGGAAATCATTTGCAAACCTTCCCACAGAACAAAGAAGCAAAATTTGCAAGTTGTATCCTATATTAACCAAAATTTAAATCCTGGTAATATGTGATGAATTAGCAGAAGCCTATCTAGACATTGCTATCAGGGCTCTGGTCCTATTATATGTAAATTCCAGACCTCCACAGCACCAAACCAGTAGAATATATATACACATACATGTATATGCATGCATATATATGTGTATATATATATATGCATATATATGTATATATATACATATGCATATATATGTGATGTTGATAACTTTGAGATGACAATTTTGAAGTTTTAAGGATAACCTTTAGATAATTTGAATATGTTAATGAACTAATCCCAAGGTGGCACAGATAGAAGTTGCTTTGTTTCCCCAACCCCCTCCCAAAAAAAAACTATAAAAATGAGACTTCAAATTCCTGCCCCTGAGTATTTTCCATCTCCATTGGGTCCATGCTGCTTGAGTGCAATCCAGTTACGCGATTCATTCCCACTCTATCCTTTTCCTCACTCCGCCTGTCTCCCTTCACTCTCCCATCCCCTCATCTCCACACCACCTGCCTCCTGTATCCCTACTTTTTGTTACTTGTTTCTGTACTTTCTGTGCTGTTCACCTTCATGTCCTTTGTAGTTATCAAAGTGTGATTACTGCCCTGTTCCCTACAGCCAATCATGGTCTTTCCAGGCAAGTACCCAAAGAACCAACCTTGCCTGTCCCCATTTCATAATTTTGTAAATTAATTATCAATTCAAGGGGTTTTGTATATGTATACACAATTATAAAGAGGGGCATTGTGGTGTAGAGAACAGAGAGTTTCAAAGTAAGGAAGACTTGGGGTCAAGTTTTGCTGAACAGACTGGCTGTGTGACTCTGGATAGCTCACTTAAACCTCTCAATATCCCAGGCAACTATCTAAGATTAAGCTGCAGAGAAGGTGCCAATCTTCATTGAAAGAGGGAATTCCTTAAACCAGTGAAATCACAATAGGGGAGGGTTTTTTTTTTTCATTCAACAGTTGCCTGTATGGATAAAAATCACTGTATATACATACCCACAAAACACACACATACACAATTCAAGTAATTTGGGGTAGGGAAAGTACTAATAGCTGATAGGAATCAGAAAAAAGGTGCTAAATAAATATTTTTATTATTTCTAGCTATAGTTATCATACTTGGCAAAACTGAGGGAGTGAAGATATATAGATATGTATATATATATATATGTATGCATATATTTATGCTTACTACATGTGGTAAAGAAAAGTTTGATTATAGAACTTAGACCAAGAATTCAACAGGGGGCAAACTTCATTTTTGTTTTATCTTGATTGTTTTCTATGCGACCTAATTTGGAGATTTTTTTCTCTTTCATTTTTCTCCATTTGTTTTTTTTTTCTTTCAACAGATGGAATTGACATTTTGACAGAAAATACTATTTTTTTTGTTTTGAGGGTTCCATTCTGTTCATAGGAGAAAATGGGCTTTAAGAAACACTACTCAACACTAATAATTCTCCTGTCAGTAAGTCCTAGAAATTCCTAGAAGAAAATCAAGGATACTAAAGTCACATTCATATGGGGAATATAATTTTATAATACAATGTACTAATTCTGAAACTAAGGATGAAAAGGAGAGATAGAAAAAGAAATATATATACATAAAGAATATGTATTTAAGACAACAAAAAGAAAGATGTATGATCTTTGTGAGGAGAAAGTAGAGGATTTTGATTTGAAAATGGGGGGAAAAAACACATTCAAGAGAGATGTTGAGTTTTATACTTGGAGTAAAAGGAAATTGCATTACCAATACCAGTCAGAAAGAATTTAAGGCAATGTACAGAGAATGGGAAGACATTTGAGAAGTTTCAGTTTCATTACTAGAATTTCACAGAGTAGGTAGATACCAAAGCAATATGTCTAGAAGACAGCTTAAAATGCCATTCTGGACAGAAAAGACCAAGAATGAATCACATAAAGCTTGTATTCAAAATCATGAGTAAACAATGTACCCAAGTCTAATAAAGAACAGCTATTCAAGATAATCACTTATACTTTCTATTGTTCATGAAAATATTCATTGTATATCGAATTTCATGTGTATCAATGTATATATGCATTTTATTTTATCCATTGTTTATTGAATATATGATTTTATATCATATTCTTTCAAGTCATATTTCTGGGAATATAAACAAAGGTGTGGAAGTTAAGGAATTTGCATAAATATGACCTACAGCATGTTTCATAGCTGTTAAAATTAGGTTCAAGACTGGTGGGAAGAGGAAAGACTTGTTAACTACAGATGACTGACTCTTCTGACCACTCTAGGTGAATGAACATATTAATTTCTCTAAATTGAAAAGGACTTAGGGTTTGGGGCAACTCTAATGTGTGATGTGATATTTTGATTCGATGATAACAGTAACCATTCCAGTGACCTCCCTGATGGATTATGACCTTGTAGAAATCATGGAAATGTTTATACAGGTTTCCCAAAAGTCTTAGAACAGTTTTAGGCTTTAAAAGCTTTAATAATAACTTAAAAGCTGCATTAAAACTTTTCGGACACTCTTTAATAACATAAATGCACATGTTGCTAAGAGTCTTGCTCTTTTTTTAATGACTCGCAGAGCAAAAATGCATGAAGTAATAATTCTGACTTTCAGGCCAAACGTTCCCATATTCTAACCATTCATCTCTACAACAACAGAGAGAGATAGAGAGCTAAATTTGTTTAAAATTATTCAGAGATCAAAATAACAACAGAGCCTCAATGCAACATCTGTTGAGAATCGTGACCAGTTTGACCTTATAATATGAACGCAGTTGACACAATAACAGTAAATTTGGCCAATCAGATGCACCTGTTTTATGTATCTCATGTTGATTAACACTTAAAAGAAGTCCCAGGAAGGCTATATTTTCGATATTTTATGCAAACTAGAATTAGTCACTGACAGTGAGCTTTTATAATTATTTTTCTAATGAGGCTAATTATTTGTCATTGTTCAAACTACCACTCCAAGTCTCTTGGTTATGATTTATTTTTACCAGGTCATCAAAAGTCATCCCTTGAGTTTGAAATCCTTATCATGGTCTGAATTCATTGGTATCAGCCAGCTTAGCTAAAGAAGGAACCTATGTTTCCTTTTATTGTGCAAAATGGTATATTGGTTGGTAATTCATCCTGACTCACTTTCCTTTCCTCACATCACTGGGAGATGATGCATGGTTGTAATTATGTTTTTTTTTTCAAAGGAATAGCAGAGGAGTGGACATACTGCATGCTTCTAGTTGCAGGGTCAGCAGAGGGGGAAAAGAAGATCTTATCTTACTCATCCTCTCCAAAAGCTCTACTGATTTCAAACCAGGATGTAGCCTCTGAGCATGAACCTCCTTAACCATTTGCATGCCTGTGATTTCTTTTTTTTTTAAATGTCTGTGCTAAATGACATAAACAAAAACATTTTCTATGAAAATCATGCCCTGTCATTAAAATGTCCATGGTTTGATTTGGTCAGTGCCAAACTACATTTTATATTTATGATTCTATCATTAGTTATCCTTTAGCTATGGGCCACATAAGAAGTCAATTTACAATAGTAATAATATTAATTGTAATTGTTATCATTGCCTTTCATGTAGGATGTTGGGCCAAATGATTGGTATAAGTCTACAGGAGCAGTCAGGGGTGGAAAGGACAAAGGAAGTAGGAGGAAAATACATGACTGTAGTGAACATTGCTGCATACTGAGAGCTAATTTACACAAATAGGCTAGACGAAAACAGATGGGAAGAGGGAGAGAGGGAGAGGGTTGACTAATGACACCTGACTGCCAAATGACCCTGTGGGTTTGAACATTGGCATGACATCTAAAACTGTGCCAGCAGCCACTTAGAACTGCCCTGTTCTCCCTCACATTTCATTAAACAAACTAACCTTGGTCTTTTTATTGTTATTATCACTGGGGAAATTTATACACTATATCATCAGGATCCATAGAATGTATATTCTAACGAGGCTTTTCTCTGAGAAGCTGTGTATGAATGGACTATTAAATGAAATCTTGTACAGAGTCTCTATTGTTCTAAAAGTTAGGGCTTGGCTTATTTGTTCCTCAAAGAGCCTCCTTTGTAATGCATAAGGTGTGTGCACTTCTGTGTGAGTGCAGGAGTGACCTTTTGCTGCTTAATAAAGGCAATGATGGAAATTGGAAAAAAATTGACAATGGGCAACACAATTCTCCTATTACATCATTTATTTCCACTTAAATGATTTTCTTACTGGTGGAGCCAAGAACTTCCAGAAGCACATTTTATGTGATGCTCCTGCCTCCTTCTTTTTCACTCTCATCCACTCCCCCTTTATCTGCCTCCATTTCCATTAGCAAATAAATGTCAAGTAAAAATAATATTACACTCTTAGGAGTTTATTGTTTTACCATCTAAAGGGCAGAAAGGTTTATTCAATGAAATTCCCTTAAAAATTCTGTATAGTAACTAAGAAGAAGTGTAAGGATGAAAATAATCTTGGACGGCATTTTGTATGCATAGGGCACCTTGTCTTTAAGGATCTTAAAGTGCTCCATAGATGGTCTGTGAAGGCTAGTATGATTCTTTTTATTTTATCCACGAAGAAACTAACAAGTGAGTAATGGAATCGGGCAAACATGCATCCCAAGCCAAAACATCATGCAGTGAGCTATATCAAATCTATTTATTGTTACTGTTACTATTGTTCATCAGGTCCAACTTGTACCTCTTTTCTTGCCCAGCTTGATCTTAGACACGTGCCATGGTTAAATTAAGATAATGCACAAAGAAGTAGAGGAGGAAGGAAGGGGGAGATGAATAGATTACATACTGATGAAAATATTTTTAGAAGCACATTAATGATGGAAATTTAGAGACAGGAAGAGCTTTAGACATTTTTAAATCATGGGATCGTAGATTTGAGGCTGGAAGGGATTTTAGAAGCCATGTAGCCAAAACTTCTCATTTTATAGTGTAATAACTAAAAACTAGAGAGGATTTGCCTATGATCATGAAGTTAGGAAGTGAAAAAGTCAGAATATGAACATAGATCAGACTTTGGCTTCAACACCAGTGTTCTTTCCACTATACTTCAAAGCTTCTCCAACCGTATAAAAGAAACTGAGTCTCAGAGAGATGAAGTGACTTGATTATGGTTACACAGCAAAGTATGAGCAGAGCTAGAAGCAGACCTCGATCTTCTGAGTACCAAACCAGAGTTCTTTCCACTATATTATTTGTGTTAACAGACTATGGTGAAAAACAAAGAAAAAATGGATTGTCTTCTAAAATCATGGAATTTTAGAACTGAAGCATTTAGAAATTAGGCAGTCCATGATTTTACAGATGATGTGCAAAGAGGTTAAGTTGCTTATTTCAGATTAATGCTATTCAGTACAAGGATGGTCCAGAGTGCTAGTCCTGCCATGCTTAGTCATTCAATGAATGAGTAGGGACCAGATGCTCAAGCAAAAGAAGTGTACAAGAGCAATGTTCAGTTGGAACAACCATGGAGACCACGTGGGTGGGCAGAAGGAGTCAATCGTATCCATAGTGGCATATAGGCAGCTGAATGAAGTTCAGCCACAGGAACACATGGGTAATCAGACTGCATCAGGACTTCTAAGTGAGGATAACCACATGTCCAGTGAAACTTAAATTAGAGCTGCACAAGAAAGAGAGGGAGAGGAAGGGAATGTCAAGGTGGGGGAAGAGAACCCCTAATGTACAACCCAATGTGCTTTGTGCTGTGTTTGATAGAAAGTAGGTGTTGGAAAATGCCTGCTGAATTGAGTGGAACTGGGGAATCAAATGGATTGTTCATGCATGTGTGATTCTGATTCTGACATTCTCTTCCACCTGAGAATTTTCTCCTTGAGTCATACAGGATGGTACAATGACTCCTACCTCTTCCATTAAATGACACAGAATATTCTTTGGTTCAAAGGACAAAACTTCACTAATTACTTCCCTCCTGCTTCTGACCCCACAAAACAAAACTAGAAGGCATAAGCAGCCCAATGCTTCTTTTAAAAAGGCCAGCTTCAAGCGCAAAGTTTCTATTGTGCCATTGATCAAAGTGATGCCCCTATATTCTGCAGTTGGGATTGTCTAAAACAGAAGAAAAAGGTCCCAGTGATCTCTTATAACTTATAAACTACAGATGAGAGTTGGTAAGCTCTTCAAAATCTTTAATTTGCTCTGGAAAATAATGTGAAAAAGAAACAGACATCAACATAAGTATTAGCCTGTCACCAACTCTATTTCCAGAAAGCGTAATTCTCAAAGGCTTGATCCGTATTTTTATTACTTACCCTGATGTAAAAGCTATTACTTTTTGCAATTTCTTACATTTTCCCACCCACTTCAAAAGACTGTGCTGATGGACACAAAAGCAGACTGTAGTGGGAGGAAAGGGAGAGGAGGAAAGAAAGGTATCCTTGTCATCACCACAAATTTACCAAATGGCATTATATTGTAAAGTTTTCTAAGAAAAGTTCAATAACCCTCACAATTCAAAAGAACAAGTTTGCATTTGAAAGTAAAATTAGGAAAACAAGATTTATTTATCTGAGAAATTATTTTTAAGCCTATTCTGGCCCAAATTATGCAGCTTTGCTGTAATCAGATGTAGGAAATGAAAATGTTGAGCTTTTTGTCCAGTAGTATAAAAAGTATTCTAAACGCCTATTTTCTTGAATCAGGCCCCCCTCCTTTTGTAAAAGGTTTCCTTGGAAATGACAGCTTGGGGTTTCATAATGCCTACTTTCTTTTCTGTTACCATAACTTTCAGTAAAAAATATGGAAAGGATAGGTGAAGAAGCAGGCTTCATTAAAGAACTTTTCTCTGATGGTTAAGTAAATGTAGTTTCCAAATATGCCATTAAAAATCAATTCAACATTGAAAGCCCTTTAGGGGACTTTAAAATCTATACTTTTAACCCCAAAAGTAAAGCCAGAATTATGTTAAAGGTCTTATTAGGATACATGAAGGGAAGAAAAAAAAAGTCAAGATTGAATATTCTTTCATATTTGATTAAACTACTATCAGCCAAAATGCACAGATCCCAGGCAATTTTGTCCCTATTTTTTTTCTTTAATCATACTCAACTGACACTTAAATTATGTTCCACTGTGTATTTTGAGATACATATTAGAATATAGGCTGCATCCATGAAACTATTATAAATATTTAATTAATTTAATTGTAATTTAGTTCCTTTCTATCAGGTACTAATCAAAACATTCCCTTCATTATAGGTGGGGCAGTGGATAGAGCTCCAGGCCTAGAGTCAGGAGAACCTGTGTTCAAATGTGGCCTCAGACACTAACTAGCTGTGTGACCTTGGGCAAGTTACTTAACCCTTTTTGCTTCAGCTTCTTCATCTGTAAAATAAGCTGGAAAAGGAAATGGCAAACCCCTCCAGTATCTTTGGTAAGAAAAAGCCAGAAGTGGTCACGAAGAGTCAGACGAGACTGATGGCCTAAACAACAACAGGCCTACTATTTAGAACATACTTCATCCCTACTTAGTAAACTCCAATGGCTCCCTATTACCTCCATGATCCAATTTAAAATCCTCTGAAATTTCAAGCTCTTTGTCCCCTACCTATCTTTCTCATTTTCTGATACACTCTTCCCCTTCGTGTACACAATGACCCCATGCCATTATATTATTCTTCACAAATAGCACGCCATTTCTCAAATAGCAGACCATGTCTTTTCAATGGCATGTCTTTTCTATGAATGGGAAGCTCTATTTCCTCACTTCTGCTTCAATTTCCCTGGGTCCTTTCAAGATTCAACTTCAGTCCCAACTTATGTAGGAGGCCTTTCCTGCCCCCCCCCCCAATTACCCTCCTTTTACTTTGCATCTGTCTTATACCTGGTTATTTACATGTCATCTTCCCATTAGCATATGAGCTCTTAGAGGGCAGGGAATTTTTTTTTTCTTGCCTTTCTTATACCCCCAGTACTTAGGACAATGTCAATTACACAGTAAGTATTCTATAAACACGTTTGTAGATAGACTTTAAGGAGAAAAAAAGATGTATTATTTTTCCAATAATTTGCTATTAATAAAAATAAAATGTAGCAAAAGCAAGGGATAACTGGTAGATTTACTCCATTGTTTTTCATGGTATACACACACACACACACATACACACACATATACATAGTGTGTATATGTATATATGTGTGTGTTTGTATGTTGATAACTATTTCTATAGCACTGATTTCCTTTGTAATCCTATGTATTTTATGACATGCATTTAAAAACTCTTTTTTTTTCCTGAGAAAGGAACCTTAGGATTCAACAGAATGCCAAGGGGATCCATGACACAAAAGAGGATAAAAACCCCCTGTACTTAAAGGAAAGTTCTCAACATTCCAGAAGGCCCGCTTTTGGTGGATTTATGGTATGACGTAAATAAGAGTCATATAGATGGGCAGGAAATGTGAAATGTTTGTCTCTGTAATCCCTGCAAGTAGCATAAGCCTGGCACAAAGTGGGTGCTTTATAAAACTCAGTGATTGCTTGACAGCTCTATTTAGTCTTGACTGTCTCCTTACATGGAACCATCCTCTCTATGGATTAGTTCGATGTCTTCTTTGTTTATCTGCCTGCTCTGAACATAACTGAAAGTTTCATTTTTGTCATCTTTCTCATTGTTCCCAAGACTCAGCTCATCCTGGCCTTGATCATCACTTTGCCCCTCATTTGTCTCTTTTATACATGCATATTCTGAACTGAAGTAATGGTAGGTTTGATACTTAGTAAACATCAAAACCACTTAATAAGAGAAGTCATTTTTTTTTATAAATTTCATGTTATTGGAAAAAAATAAGCAGTGCTCTCACCTACATTTACTTCTATCATTTCCCTTTCCCAACTTTTCTCATTTAAAAAAAATAGTGATCTCACATGTAGAGAAGTACAATTATAAATGTGAATCATAGGGCAATGCAATAGGATTTCCTAAATTTTGGCTACATGTTTATGTTAAATATAAATTTGGGGTATAAGAATTTCTAGAAGCTATCTGGATTAAAATAGCCTAATTAAATTAATCTTAGATAGTGTGCTACAGGGCAAGGTACATTGGTGAGAGAAGTCAAACATCCTGTCTGAGATAAAGACATACATTAGTATTGTAATCAATACACTCCTAGCTCTAGTGAGGATGCTGAATTTTGAGGTTATAGAGGCAATATGATAGGTACTTTCCTCAACAGATTAGATCATAGGATCATATTACTAGACATAGAAGGTGCCTCGGAAGCCATTCGATTAATCCCCCTCATTTTAAAGATGACAAAACTGTGACCCTGTTGATCCTGTCGAGGAAATTATCTGAAGTCACACTGTTAGTAAGGGCCAGAGGTGAGATCTGAATCCAGGCCACTTGACTTCAGAACCAGTTCTCTTTTCACCATGCTATCATAACTCCCTGTGTACCCCCAGCTCTAGGCTTTGGGTTAGAGTACCTAAATACAGATGGATAATTTTCAAGTTTATTTTAGATCCAGTAATTTACTGAAAACCCTAATCACCTTATTTGAAATACGTAATTCACAGAGCAATTGAAGGTATTTTATAGTTTTTCCTGATGTAGGATCCCATGCTCTCTGATCAAAAGGTGCCTTGGTCTTTCATACAGTTATCTATACAATCCAAAAAGTAAAAGGTTTTTATCATCTACTACCAGGAAATAAGGAAAAAAAAGCAGATTTAAAATGATAATCAAACCAAAAGGGAATAAAAATAAGACTTCTTTATCCTGATACACATTTACTCTTCCTGATTTCTTTTAGACTCAGGGTACATGTGACTATCTGTCCCTATTTTTAGGGTGACTTAACAGTATTAATAAGCAAAATTTTAAACACCTCAAGGGAGGCCTTTCCTCCTCCCTATCAGTTCTGCCTATACCAAGCTTACCTTGTATCTACTCTATATTTATCTTGGATACACCTATTCATACACATCCTCTATGAGAATATAAGCTCCTTGAGGGCAGAGACTGCTTTTTCTTTTTTCTTTGCACAGTGGCTGGCATATAGGAAACATTTAATAAATGCTTTATGATTGATTAAGGATGAAACAAACAAAAAAAAGTAGAAGCAAAAACATTTCTCCTCATTTCATCAATTGATGCTTAAGCCATTGCTTTCAAATGCTGAGCGTTAGATATGAAAATAAGTGCTGAACTTACATGTCCAGCGTGTGCAACAGAAATCATCATTAATACAGTGCCAATGAAGTAACTGGATTAGTGAAAAATCAGGCAGTAGATCTAAGGAGAAATTGAACAAGTTCTCCCTTCTACTTCTTTTTAATTAAATGTTCACAGAAATGGTCGTTTCTGTGGGCTATCTCTGAATATGTCTACAGGCTGGTGCTTAGTTCTCTGAGCAGAGTGATATGGTTAGTAACGGCAGGAAGGAGGCAAGGGAGAGGAGATGACATGTGGTCTGGGAATCATTCCTGCCAGTGAACTGTTGTCTATTCCTTGCCTTTGCACCTAACCACCTATTTTCAGTTGTCATCCCAGAAAGCCAGGTATCGTTCAAGATTGACTTATCCCAGGGCAAAAAGTAAATGAACTAAGGCTAGGACAGAAGGCAGTGCCCCTATCAGAACCCAAACCTTATTCCTGGGGCTCTCTGAGGATTTGGGCTTTCATCTTGACCCCTCTAGATCTAATTACCTACTGATGTAAATCAGCAGTAAATGTTAAAGGAATTAAAAGATAGAAGTTATGGTATAATGAAAGAGAACTGGACCTGGAGCCAGAAAGATCTGGATTCACATCCCACCTCTGATATTTGCCATTTGTGTGACTATGGGGAAGGTAAGTTTCTTCACCTTTCTTAACATTAGTTTCCTTGTTGATAAAATGAGAAGGTTGAACTAGGTGGATTCTAAGGTCCTGTCTAGTTCCATATCCATGATCCTATTTTTTTGTTGGCTGTGATGATTAGGGAATGCAACAAACCAACTCTCCTAAAATCATGCATCCAATTCTCCACACCACTTTCCTTCCTGGCCTCCCTTATTCCTCTCCTAAAAAAATAAAAAATGAGAAGGAGATCAGGCCCTTTACCAGAGAGCCTTTTCTACCAACTCTGACCCTGAAGGCTACACTCTGCAGATAAAGACTCTTCAGCAATGCATTAAGTATACCTAATGTTTGTGTCAATTCCTTCAGATCTTGATATCAAAGATTCCTGCAGTGATAGACCCTGACTCAAAGAGGTCAGAGATTCTCCTATTATAATTGGTTTAAGTTTAGAAAGTCATTGTGATAATAGTGATATTTGAAATACATTGTTTGATTTTGTAGTTGTAATGATAGGATTTCAATATGGAGTTACGTAGGCCAAGTGGAACTAATGCCCATGAACATGTAAGGAGTTACAGATAGCTTGTACTTTTCCACTGTCCTGAACTTCCGTCAAACAGTCAGGGTCTGGATTGGATGAGGCTACAAAACCCAATTCTGAGATCCTCCACTACCAACTTAAAACCGCACCCAATTTCTGATCTTAGTTAAGAAACTCCCTTACCCGAGTCTGGTATAGATCAAGAAGTGACCTGGTGAGTTTCTCTACATTTGGGCCTCATTAGCAATGCCTCCTCCCACTGCTGGCATCAATTATTTGATCTCAATTAGGCCCATCTTTAAGGTATAAAACTTCCTTGCTCTAACTCCATTTTGAACATGTGTATTCCTGAGAATTTTTTTTCTAGGCAACTGGGGTTAAGTGACTTGCCCAGGGTCACACAGCTAGTAAGTGTCA
The DNA here is from genome assembly GCF_900497805.2 of Vombatus ursinus. Classification (NCBI taxonomy): domain Eukaryota; kingdom Metazoa; phylum Chordata; class Mammalia; order Diprotodontia; family Vombatidae; genus Vombatus; species Vombatus ursinus. Next base: position 13,689,044 of record NW_020954580.1, on the reverse strand, counting down.
AGTGTTTGGTCTGAGGCCAGATTTGAACTCAGGTCCTCCTGACTTCAGGGCCAGTGCCACCTAGCTGTCCCTATTCCTGAGATTTTTGTCATGGTCCACATCACAATCACAAGAGTGACCCTGGGTCTCTATTGCCACAGTGTTTGTGTACGTATGTGTGCATGTGTGTGTGTGCTTTGTTTTGTGAACTTGTTGTGCTACATAACAATAAAGCTCATGTTTGTACTTGCTTCCCAAGACAAACCAACTTAAAACATGACTTCTTTATTTGGTCTCCCAGCTCAGCTTAGAAGATTTGCAGGAAGTTGGTATTTGGGAAGTGTTAATACAAAAAAATTCAAAAGACCCAAGAGGTGGTCATTGAAACAAAGCCACTAATACTCTTTGAATCCTGCTAATTACCCCTAGTGAGGAACAGTGGAATAAAATGAAAACTGTAGACCCTGGATCAGTCAGAATGAGTGCATATGGCAAATCGATTTCTAAGGTAGCATGTTGGTCTAACATTCTATAATTCTGTGGTTGTATAAGCATCTCACATGCCTTTAACTTGCCTTGAAGCTTGCTAACTACAGACTTTCTGATACCATCTTAATTCAGTCAACTCTGAGTGATCTAACCAGGCTACTATATCTACTCCTGAATAGTGTATCCCAATATGGTTTCCTGGCTCTGATTTATCCTGCCCATTGGGATCTCCCTTCATCCATTGTTGCAGATAACAACCTCCTCTATGACCTTAGTAAGATGGCCTTCAATAGTTGCTATGAGGGCAAATTTTATTGCTCTTAAGTTATCCTAGGGATGACCATCTCCAAATGATAGAATTAAGTATTTATATGGACAAAAAAATTATTTAAAAGAAAAATATAGCCATTCCAGGAGGGAATGACTTACTTTTTCTTTCTTTAGTAAGACAGCATGGAGTAGTGGATAGGGCATTGGACTTGGAGTCAGGATGACACAGGCACAAATCCCACCTCTAACACTAGCTGTGTAACCCTAGTCATTGCTTAACCCCTCTCTGGGTCTAAGTTTCTTATCTATAAAATGATGAATTTGGAGTAAAATGACTTCCAAGGTTCTTTCTTGGTCTAATTTTTTTTTCTAAGATCCTCAAAACTTCAGCATAGTTGAAATAATCATCAGCCAGGTTTTGTTCAAAGTTTGCAAAGTATGCCAAGCTTCATATCCTTTACAAAGGATGTCTGGTTGGTTGATTGTAATTGACTAGTCAGTCTCAAAATCCAGTCTGGATGATGACAGAGCTGGCAGCCACCCTTCCATTCACCAAGCTAACCAGTCATCACCTCTATCTCTCTCTACCTCCAAGTCAAAGCTTTTATGGACTATGTTATCAGTGTGGTAGAGTCTCTGGACCCCTCAAAATAATCTTTATTGCTTACATTCATGACACAATGGAATGCTTAATTTCAGCTAAAGATTGAATGTTATTAAAGTTGTCATTTTTCCCATCCAAATTTATGGGTCCTCTAAAATCTTTTTGGGTGTCTATGGACCCCAGGTTACTAATCTCTGCTCTGGACACCTACAATGGGGCATGAGGTATTAAAAGGGAATTGAAACACATCCCCCAATTTAATAATTTTTCTCAGTGACTACTGTAGTGGCAGCAGCCTATCTTCACTCCTTGATGATGACTAACATTATCAATATAACTTTCTTCTTCTCCTTTCCCCCATTCTTGGCCTATTCCTTATCCCCTTCTCCAAACAATATTCAAAGAAGTTCTTCCTCTTGTAAACTCAGTCAACTAACATTGATTAGGCACCTATTATGTGTTAGGAACTATGCTAAACACTGGGGACACAGAGAAAGGCAAAAACACAATTTCTTCTCTCAAGAAGCTCACAGGCTAATGGGAGGAAAAGGCAAGCAAACTATGTACCAACAAGATATATAGGAGACAAACTAGAAGTTTCAGAGAGATAACACTCAGGATTGGGAAAGACTTCCGAAGGAGAGTGTGACTTTAGCTGAAACTTTCTTTAAGGACGTGAGAGAAGCCGAGAAGCTGAGAAGCAGAGATGAGAAGGGAGAGGGTTTCTAGCATGGACCACAGTCAGTGAAAATACCCAGAGTTGGGAGATGGAGTATCTTCTTTGAGGAGGAGCAGGGAGGCACTGGCCTCTAGATTACAGAGTATGGGGAGGGGGGAGTAAAAGCTGGGCTAGTGCAAGTTTGTCCAAGCAATGGGTACCGAAAGCAGTCAAGCTTCACTGGAAAATGTTTCTACAATTCTAATTCTGATAAATGCACTGAGTCTTTCAACTGCTGAGCCAGTGGCAGTTTAATTAGGTGATTCCAGATTAGGACACATTTTCTTCAGTTAGGCAACCAGACTCAGATGTGCACACCTGGGGCTCTTGGGGAGAATGGGAATTGGGGGTAGAAGTCCAAGAACTCACAGCTCTCACTGACTTTGTCGATATGACCTCACGTAACATCTTGTGTTTCATTGGTGGATGTTACTTTTAAACTACTTGGACATTTTTTTTTTTCAGATTACAGAGAATATGGCATTAGTTTTTAGGTATATCAATGACTCAGACTTAGAAGTTTAGGTGTCAGTGATCTGTGAGTTATGTTCAACTTGCCCCCTCCTACAGCCACTACTATGCTAAAGTCACAATTTTTAAAGGGAGGATGTCCACTTCTTGGACCAACAACTGAACTTATTATCATTATAGCAAAGATACGGGAGAGGTTTGCCATTTCCTTCCCTAGCTCATTTTTTTACAGATGAGGAAACTGTGACAAACAGGGTTAAGCGACTTGCCCAGGGTCACATAGCTAGTAAGTGTCTGAGGCCGAACTTGAACCCAGGAAGATAGGTCTTCCTGACCCCATACACAGCACCACTGTACTACCTAGATGCTCCAGGTCTTATATGTGTGTATTTATATGTATATATATATATATATACACATACATATATTCATATATATATATATAAATGTGTGCATATGTAAAGATATGTATATGAATTTACATACAAATGTATACTTATATATAAATACATAAACAAATAGGTATATATAACTATGCAACATTATTACATTATTTATATTTATGAATATATTTATATATAACATAATATTATTTATGAAATATTAACATTATATTAATAAATATACAAGTTTTAAATAACAATATATTAAATGTATAAATATATTTTATATATTCTATATACATACATATGAATATATATTATACACATACACACATAGATATATCAATAATGCATAAAATAATATCCTCATCTTCCTGACTCCAAGGTCTACACCGTGAAGTCTATCCATTGAATCCCTGTACTGATATAAGTTGAAGGTCTTTTGTTTTCTTGAAAAAAGGCACATTGAACTTTTAGCCCTAATATTCATGAGGAAAAAGGGGAATACTCATATTTGAAAGATTTCAAGGAAATCTTTGCTAAGCACTCTACAAAAATGACTTCTTTCTATCCTCAAAAAAATTAAAAAATAACCCTGGGAGGTAGGTGGAGCTATTGTTTCCCCATTTTAGTTTAATTGCATTTTAATTTTCAGTTCCAAATTCTCTCCCTGCCTCCACCCTCTCTCACACCATTGAGAAGGCAAGCAATATGGTATCTCAGGGGCAGCAAAGTGGCCCAGTGGATAGAGCTCCAACCTTGGAGTCAGGAGGACCTGAGTTCAAATCTGGCTTCAGATACTTGACACTAGCTATGTGACCCTGGTTAAGTCACTTAACCTTAACTGCCTCACCAAAAAGGAAAAAAAAAGAAATATGATATCTCATATACATAATGAAGTCATACAAAACATTTCCACATGAGTTATAATCTGGAAAGATCTGGCAATTGATTAGATATATGAGGTGAAGAAAACTGAGGGAATGACAAATTGAGGAATCTGGTCATACTGATGTCTGATACCTGAGTGACCCACAAGCATAGTGGTGTCTTCAACAATAATAGAGACCATAGGAAGATGGGTAGGATTGGGGGAGTAGGGAAAAAATAATGAGACCTATGATGAGGACTGTAAACAATCTGTTCATGTTCATTCTTTGTTATACTACACAACTAAAAGTAAAAAGGGAGGAAGGGATAAGTGGGTTCTCATTGACTAACACTCCAAATTTTTCAACCTACTCACTATAAGAATCCTGCTTTAGCCAGAGATGTTTTGGTGCATCAAAGTGTGGGAATGCTGAAGAATTGTGTTAGCAACAATTTTATTCAAATCTGCTGTGGGTACCCCTGATTATTTTATATATACACACACACACACATATACATATATATATATATGGAGTGGTATGGCATTTCCTTCTCCAGTTTGTTTTACAGATGATGAAAATGGGACAAACAGTGTTAGATGACTTGCCCAGCCTCACCCAGCTAATAAGTGTCTTTGGTCAAATTTCTTCCTCATTCAAGCACCCTTCTATCCATGGTCTCACCAAGCTCTGCAATAATTCGCATTTTACAGATAACGAAGTTGAAGCAGAGGATAAGTAACTGGCTTGCCTAGGGTCATATAGTTACCAAAAGCCTGAGTTAGAATTTGAACTCAAATCCAGAGCTGTTATCTTATCTCAGGCACCAGACTGCCTAGCTAATAATGGGCTGAAGGGATGGTGGAGTTGTGTTGGAGGCAGCCCACAATAGGGGCTTAGAGAGGGTAGAATGAGACCAGTCTTCCTACCTACACAAACTTTAGGACTGAGGTTCTAAGCCTTTAGAGACTGTCCTCTGGCAGTTTGGTGAAACTTACAGACCCCTTCTCAGGATAATGTTTTTAAATACATAAAGTCAATCAATCAATCAATATTTATTAAGCACCTATTATGTTCTGGGCACTGTGCTAAGGGCATATAGAATTACAAAATAAACCAATTATATTGAAATAGTTGTTGAAACAAACAAACAAAAAAATAGTTTCCAACCCCCACATTAAGAATACTTGTTGAACTACTGGTGGAGTTGTGAACTGATCCAACCATTTTGGAGAACAATTTGGAACTATTCCCAAAGGACAATAAAAATGTGCATACCTGTTGACCCTGTAATACCACTACTAGATTTGTATCTCGAAAAGATCAGAGAAAAAGGAAAAAAAGATCTATAGGTATAAAAATATGTTAGTTCTTTTTGTGGTGGCAAAAATAATTGGAAATTGAAGGTATGCCCATCAATTACAGAATGGTTTAACAAGGCATGGCATATGCTTGTGATGGAACACTATTGTGCTATAGGAAATAATGAGCAGAATGGTATCAGAAAAATCTGGGAAGATTTATATGAAAGGATGCAAAGTGAAATGAGCAGAACCAGGAGAACCTTGTACACAATATATAATATTGTAATGATAATCAAATGTGAAAGATTCAGCTACTCTGATCAATATAATGGTCTTAGACAATTCCAAAGGACTTAGGATGAAAAATGATCACCTCCAGAAAGAGAACTGAAAAAGTCTTAGCAGAGATTGAAGTATATTTTTTCACTTTCTTTTTTTTTCTTTTCTCTTCCTTCTTTTTTTTTTGCAACATAGTTAGTATGGAAATGTATTTTGCATGATTTCATATATATATATAATTGATATCACATTGCTTGCCTTCTCAATGGGTGGGGGAGAGACAGGAGGGAGGGAGAGAATTCAGAATTCAAGAAGTTTTTTAAATGAATGTTAAAAATAAACTACTTATTTTTTTTAAGAATACCTACTTAGAATCACACTATTGCCCAGTAAAGGTACATGACCTCTACTTGGGAAAACACTTTTTATGCCATCACATGAATACTAATGAAACCTACAAGCAACACTAGAATTTATCCCTCATTCTTACTCCATGACCAACACATTTACTTTTCCAGTTATTTGTTTCCTTGATTTTGAAATTCTTTGCAGGTCTGCTTTGCAGACTGACTTGTGACTTTTGGTAGCCAAGTAACACATCTATTGGTCCACACTATCCTGTGTCCTTGCCCCTACTTACAGGAAAGATAAGAATTGTGCATTTAAAGACAGTTAAAATCAGTAGTAGTGGAGGTGGCATTATGTGTGTGGATTACAGTTTCAATTCCTTTTTATAATTCTCTCTTGCTTATAATCCAATTTCATTTAGACTCAGTGCCAATTTCACAAAACCTTATTATATGAATATTTTTTAAATCTCAATCTAAATACTAAATGAGGAAAAAAATCATATAAAAAAAGTCCAGGCATGCTAACTATATTCTCCTTTTAAGCCTAGTTATTTAGTATTTTTGTTTGTTTGCTTATTTTCAAATCTAAACATGCTGGTTTATATCAGGAGCAAGTGGTTTTTAATGTTGCATTTTATAAAGGCATTTGAAATATGTGGGTGTCCCCCAAAGTATGTAGCTTTTGTTTTCTGCAATCATAACTTTAAAAACCTCACTGTTTTGAATGATGATCATAAAAATTGCTTTGGGCTGAAATTCAGTATTCCAAGTCTCTGTCCACAGAAATTTTTACAGCTAAGTTATAAACCTAAAAATATGAGTTTATAATGGAAATGTTGTAGGTGGCGCTGCTGTAATATCTTGAATCTGATTTAAGAAAGGTTTTCAATAACGCTTTCCCAAGCCAGTCTTAGAAGATTGCCAAAAAAAAAAAGAAAGAAAGAAAGGAAGGAGGGAAAAAAAATGTAATGGGTTTCCACTACTTCTGTTTGATGGAAATTTTGTGGCCAGACATCTCAAGGTACCTGTGAATAAAATTACAATAAAATTTCATGAAAGCACCAGCATAGAATGATTATTACCTATAATAAGAGGCAGTGTGGTGCAATGGCATTATATATTAGAGATTTGGGTTCAAATCCTATTTCAGATACTTGTCAATTGTGTAACCATAGATGTGTTACTTTAACTCAAGAGCTTCAGTTTCCTTATCTGTAAAATGGGTATAATACTTCTTACATAACATATTTCACAGAGTTGTTGTATGGAACATGTTTTGTCAACCATAAAGCACTATATAAATGTGAGTTAAATCCTACTTAAATTAATGTTCCTACCTCTACTCCTCCAAGACATTCTGATATACAAAAGTCATTCTATGGACAAGGCAGTTTAAAAAGTATATGCATTCTTGGGAGTGGTGGTGGTAACCTGTTGCTGCATAAGCCCATGCTAATTCAATTGGTGCTCTCCATGTCTCATTTAAAAACCAGTAGAAGGAGATGGAAGAATTACTGACTTGTAGTAGTGATTATCTCTCTTCTCAAACCGTGTTCTGAGAAACACATGGTCCATATGTGCATTTCCATCTCTCCCACCAAGACACCTATACAACTAAGACACCTGCACAAGCCATACTCTTTATCTTGATAGCTTCTGTACTTACTAAAATTGCCTTGTAATTCTGTAATCCAATGGGGATGGGGGATGGGAAATTGGCCCAGGGGAAGATTTAGTTTGAAGTTAATGTAGAATGATATCCTGCTTTCCCATAGGGCATTTAAGATTGGAAAGTAAACTTAAAGTTTTATTTCTCCTCCAGTTATTTCCACTGTCATTTTCTTATTCACAAAATAATTACTATCTGATATGTAGAAAGAGAATGTTCAATCCTTTGGCCAAATTAAACAGTCCTTATCCAAAATAGTCCACGTCAGTACTAATTTGGTTTTGTTAAGCCAGAATTTAAGAGGTGAACTCCCATTCATATACATATGGTTTTGCATTGAGAGATTAATTTTCATTGACTTTCCCTCCAACCATCAAATACATACCATCTTACTTTGTTAATTTTACCTTAGCAGAAGTACATGTTATCATCTTGGTTACCATGCCTTGGTTATTCACCAATGTGCTCTAAATTCAAGTTCCAAAGCTTTGGGACATAGAGTAGGCATCTATCTCACATCTTTAAAATGTTACTGAAGTGGTGATAGCTACAATTCTATGAGTTTCAAATGGACTTGGAGATGTTGTCTAACTATATTTAATGTGGTTTCTGAGGAAGCTTAGCAATTATCTTCTTGTTAACAGATGAAACACACCAATTCCTAAATATGCAGTCAGAGGAGGATCATGACAAAAAGTCTGGCCAACAGTTGGTGATTTTTTTTCAGACACAACAATTGATAAATGTTGTCTACTCAAGAACAGAAAAGCTTTAACTTATATCTATGAAAAAGGGAGTATGTCCATCAATGACATTACAAAATCACAAATCACTGAAGTCCAGAAGCATGTGTGCAGGTGCATGCATGTGAGCATGCATACGCATGCACACACACACACACAAGGGAGTGAGGGGCAGGTCTCAATTTTTTTTCATTTTACTAATAAATTTCATGGTTTATATCATGTCTGATTTTACTCGTCAAGATTATTCTGATGTGCACTTAAATGGTTTTCCTACCATCATCCTCAATTTAAATCCTGTTCTGCTTTATACTGTACTTCCTAATAAAATAGTTCTATTAGCAGACTGTATTTATGCTAATATGCTTGCTTAAGGTGATAAGAATCAGAGCCCCATGTCCTAGTCCTTGCCAATATAAGTGCATTGGGAGTGGCTGACATAGCATTATAATTATGCAATTAGCTTTGTCATGGCAAGGAGCTTTGGGAATAGAGATATCTTAAAGCTTAAAACGTGGATGGCTGATGGATGACTGCCATTAAACTCTTCCTTTGTTCCATCTGATAGAAGAGTTGCTGATCTGTAGGCCTGGGTTCCTTAATGAAGGATAAAGATCTTGAACCACAGTCGCACTTTCTCACTTCTAACCTTTCAGCTCATCATTTTTCCTCCTGCATTACTATATACACCTTGCTAGATTCTCACCTTAGCCAGATGAAAAGTAAAAGTAACAGCTGCCAATGTACTCTTCCCAATCAATCACATTCAGCTGATGTGAATGAAAGATTCCTCTGTCAAAGTGCTACTAAGTGATTTCATAAGGAATGTCAAAATTGTGGCTTTTTATTCCCAACATATTTCTAAATGTTTATTTGTACATATTAAAATGGATTCTGCAGAACTCTGATTATTTAAGATTGTTTTATAGCTTTAAAAAGCACAAAAATAACTCCCCAAAGGGCTTAATTTCCCTTTAATGATCTACCAAAAATCTATATATGCTTTACTTTATCCTCTACATACTGGTATAGAATTTCTCTGATCTTTTTTTTATTTTTTTATTTTTTATTTTTTGCATCTTAGACCTCATTGACAGTCTGGTGAAGCCTGTGGAATTCTCAGAATGACATGTTGAAAAGCATAAAATAAAATACATAAGATTATTATACCAAGTACATTTATCTATCTATCTACCTATCTACCTATCCACCAATTCACACACCAGTTTGATGGATCCAGGGTTAAGAAACTAAAATCTAGATAAAGTTTCATAAGAAGTCTCAAACAACAGAGGATAAGAAGAAAACCTAAATTTCTCTTTCATAAACTCTTAAATATTATCTCAGACTCTCTCCTGATTATATTTCCCTAATTAAATAAAACATCCTTGACAGAAGGAATCGATTACTTTTTTGACTTTGTAACTCTGGTATCCAGCAGAGTGCTTGGCACACAGTACATATTTAATAAATGCTTTCTGATTGACTGAGTATGTTGGCTTAGCCCATCAATCTCCTACAACATAAGATCTAACAAGACATTAGATCTTATACTTTCCCTTGCTAATAAAAAGACTGAAAAATGAGGTTCAGATGATATTTTACAATAAAATGCGATGGATGCTCAGGAACTATCATTATAGCTCCCTCCATTTCCCTCCCACTGCTGGGTCACATAATCTAAATGAGAATCCAAGAAGCATAACAGTCTTCTCTGCAGATAAGAAAGACATTCTCTCTCTAGCCCTTATATCTGCAAGTAGATGGATAACACACTTTCACCTAAACATACCATCTCACTTACTGATGGAACGATCAATCTCATTGGTTCCCACAATAATGAAGAGGCCTTCATTAGGTTTCATACATATTGTAATAGTCAAATTCAAACAACAATATACTATAAATTGAAAAACACAAGAAAGACAGCATGACAAATAACATTATTGCATAATTAAAGTCCAGTTACTACTACTACTACTACCACCATTATCACCACCACCAATGATGATAATATTAGACATTTATATAACACTTTTAAGTTATTCCTATTATGTAGGGAAATAGGAAATGTATAGAAATACATGGAATATATTATTATTATTAGTAGTATTAGTTTTTGTTTCTTTAATCCTATCATGGACTGTTAAGCTTTTTAGACCAAGGATTCTTAACTTTTTGTGGGTATCATGGACTCCTTTAGCAGTTTGGGGAAGGCTACAAACCCCTTAAATGCATAAACTGAAATAAACAGGATTATGAAGGAAACTAATTATATTAAATATTTATCAAAACATTTTTAAGTTCATAAACCTCAGGTTAAGTATCCCTACTTTAGTGAAATCATAGTTCCATGTATTTCTCAAATGTAGAGCATGTTACAAGCTAACATTTTAGTCTCCCTCTGCTGAATTATTACAAGAACATTAATCCATACACCTGGGATTATGTAAACTTAACTTTGATCAATACAAATTTACCCCTACCTTCAATAGATCTATCATCGTGTCACTGTAGAAGATCCCTCCAAAGATGCAGAATGCAATCCATTTGTGCCTGTCCTTCTTATGAAACACATCCTTATCCATTTATATTTTATACACAAATAAAATAGGAAAACATCATTCTAGAAAGCAACTGATGCACATTTATAGAAATAAAAGTCAGATGAAAACCTGGATGATATTATACTAGAACACAGGATTATCATTAATGGTTGTGAATATTAACACTTCACACCTAAGGAAAATTAGATTCATTTTAAATAGATGGAATTTGCTTTTTTAATCAGGCAACACATGGAAATAGTACCAAAACATAAAATTCACTTAGAGGAGAATAAATTCTTCATTTTCAGGAGTTCACAGTATTAAAGCCTCTTGGTTTCAACACCTTAGCCACATGTGTAGAACAGTGTGACTACCACAGCTGAATTCTAGGTTCTCGGCATGCAAAACAAAAAGTGCAGGAATTGGAAGGGAAAAGTGAATTTTACCCTTTTTTGGGAAAGGCCCTCCTCATCCCCTAAATAACTTCCCTAAATGAAAAACCTCCATAGAAATGTCAGGACAATTAAGATTTCTATGCAATCTTATGTTCTATAAACTTCCTTCATAAATGTCATTTTTTTTCTGATGCAATTCTCTCTTTGCATGTATATAATCCTCTGTTTAAGGCAATCTGAGTTTGATACACAAATGAAATACACAGTGTTGTGCCAAGGAAAGGACAAAGGCAATTCAAATCATGTCATGTATTTTAACACCAGTTTGGAAGGTGACAGTCTTACTAGATATTCAGGTATATGGATGGAAATACATTCTTGAAAAATAACAAGGTAGAAAAATACATTTACATAATGGCAACTAATATTGTAGATGTCCTTTGGTTGGGGAATGGCTGAATGAATGATACATAAATGTAAAGTAATTTAGAGAAATATTAGAAAAAATATATGAACTGATGCAGAGTGAAATAAAAAGAATCAAGAAAAGAATCTACATAACTACATGTGTAGCGACTACATGATTACAAAAATTCAACTGGAAACAAAAGCTTATTAAGACCAAGGTTCTCTCCAAGGAAGAGATATGAAAATAAATTTCCAGAGTTTTGTTATTTTCAGAACTGGGGGCAGGAAGTGGAGTGAGGCTATGGGAAAATAACATTATATATACTATCAGATTGAGACCACAGTTGATATACTGGTTGGTTTGTTGAACTGTTTTTTAGCTCTTCCTTTTATTATTCTTTGTTACAAAAAAATGGTTCTCTGGGCAGGGGATGAGGGAAGGCATATACTTGGAAGTGACAGTTATATAATAAAATACCAATAATGTATTCAAAAAATAAAAATGTTGAAAACATCCCTTAAAAGCTCGCTCTCTCTCTTGCTCTCTCTCTCTATAAAATGAGGAGGTTGACCTTGATGGCCTTCAAGGTTTCTTCCAGATCTAATTCCATGACCCTCATCAGATCCTATTAACAATAGCACAAGTGAGCTTTAATTTACAATATTTGAGGAATAACGAACTCCCTATCTATGCCAACTTGCTGCAATTTTAAATCTACTTCATATAAAGAAGAAAAGGGAGTGCTAGTACAATAGTAGCAATAAACTTGGAGCAAAGAAATCTGGACCTCAGTTCTAACTCCACTAATAACTAGCTCTTTGACTTTGAGTAAGTCATTTAGCTTTTGTGGGATTCTGTTTCCTCATCTGTAAAAGGAATTGTTTTGGCTGGAACCCAACCTAAATTCCCCTTAAGTTCAAATAGTCTGTGAATCTATTACATCGAGGAACCTATTGAGGTCCATAGAAATTCAAATAGATCATATAACACACATATTCAATAAGCACAGACAAGACATTCAAGGGGGAAGAAGAGAAATTAGGATTATATTCCGAAAAGTGCTGACTTCATCTAAAATAATTAATAAATGGAAAACTAACTTAAAATGGTTTTCTTTTTTTCTTTTTGTTTTCAAAGAAGGAAAGTTGCTACATCATGCTGTATAAGTTCAAGATAACACAAATAAGTAAAAAAAAAAATAAGACCAAAATATTTGAGACATGTAGCAGATCTATGTAGTTTAACCAAGCTGTTTGGCTCACATTGGCTTAGGGATCCTTAGAGTTTGCTTTAAATTAAAGTCTATATAATTTGACCTAAGCTAATTTACTTATTCAGTGCCATACCAATCAAACTACCAAAAATTATTTTAGAGTTAGAAAAAATAATAACAAGATTCATTTGGGATAACAAAAGGGCCAGAATATCAAGGAAACTAATGAAAAGAAAGGCAGGGGAAAGTGGCCTAGCCATTCCGGAATAAAGCAGCAATCATCAAAACTTCTTGGTATTGGCTAAGAAATAGAATGATGGATCAATAGAATAAGTTAAGCATGCAAGACACAGTAGTCAATGACTATAGTAATCTACTATTTCATAAACCCAAAGGCCCCATCTTCTGGCATAAGAACTTAGTATTTGACAAAAACTGCTGGGAAAACTGGAAAACGGTATGGCAGAAACTAGGCATAGACCAAAATCTCATACTATATACCAAAATAAAGTCAAAATGGGTTCATGATTTAAATATAAAGGCTGATACTGTAAGCAAACTGGGAGAGCAAGGAATAGTTCACCTATCAGATTTATGGAGAACAGAAGAATTCATGACCAAATAGGAGATAAGACAACATTATGAAATGCAAAATGGATAACTTTGATTACATTAAATTGAAAAGTTTTTTGTACAAACAAAGCCAAAGCAACCAAGATTAGAAGGAAAGTAGAAATTTGGGAAATAATTTTTACAACCAGTGTCTCTGATAAGTGCCTCATTTCTAAAATATATAGAGAATTAAGTCAAATTTATAAGAATACAAGTCATTCCCCAATTGATAAATGATCAAAGGATATGAACAGGCAGTTCTCAGATGAAGAAATTAAAGCCATCTATAGTCATATGAAAAAATGCTCTAAATAACTATTGATTAGAGGAATGCAAATCAAAACAACTCTGAGGTACCACATCACACTTATCAGACTGGCCAACATGACAAAACAATAAAGTGATAAATGTTGGAGAAGATGTGGGAAAATTGGACACTAATGCATTGTTGGTGGAGTTGTGAAATGATCCAACCATTTTGGAGAACAATTTGGAACTATACCCAAAGGCCTATAAAAATGTGCATACCCTTTGACCCAGCAATAGCACTTCTAGGGCTGTATCCCAAAGAGGTCATACAAATAGGAAAAGGACCCACATGTACAAAAATATTCATAGCAGCTCTTTTTGTGGTGTCAAAGAATTGGAAATTGAAAGGATGCCCATCAATTGGGGAATGGCTGAACAAGTCATGGGATATGAATGTAATGGAATACTGTTGTGCTATAAGAAATGATGAACAGGCAGACTTCAGAAAAACCTGGAAAGACTTGTATGGTCTGATGCTGAGTGCAGTGAGCAGAACCAGGAGAATGTTATACACAATAACAGCCACATTGCACGAGGACTAACGTTGATAGACTTAGTCCTTCTCAGTAATGCAAGAATCTAAGACATCTCCAAAGATCTCATGATGGAAAATGCTATCCACATCCAAAGAAAGAACTATGGAGTTTGAATGCAGATCAAAGCATACTATTTGCTATTTTTTTCTTCTGTTGTGTTTTGTTTCCTCTTTCTGGTAGTTCTTCCTACTGGTTCTAATTCTTCCTTACCACATGACTAACATGAAAATATGTTTAATAGGAATGTATATGTTTAGCCTATATCAGATTGCGCACCATCTTGGGGAGGGAGGTTGGAAGGGAGGAGGAGAAAAATTTAAAACTCAAAAGCTTATGGAAGTGATTATTGATAAATCAAAATAAATCAATAAAAAATTAATTAAAATATATGTTTTGGTCAAAATATTAAATATGAAAAATAATACCAGGAAGGAAGGTGATTGCCCATACTAGGTGACACAGGGAACTGCTCTGGGTCCCATTTTTCTCATCATTATGAAGAATAAGGGCTATAGACTTACGATCTCTAAAACCCATTACAACTAGGGGTGTGCTGGAATTAGCTTGAACTGGCTACTGATTCAATTATTAAAATTTCAGGGTGATTATTTACACCTGGGGAATCAGCATATGCTACAAATCAGGATTGATTTGTTTTATTGATTGTCTAGACTTAAGAAAGCAAAGGAAAAATGTTCATAATGCAGAATAAAATGAAAAAAAAATGTACTGTGCCTTTTTTGGAGAGCCAGTTGTTAAACACCAAGGCACATCTGATCATAACACAAAAATTCCATAATTCTACCTTTTCTAGTCATCCAAAACATTCTCTTTATTCAAATCTGGGTCATAAGAATCTTTCCCTGATTAGTTCCTGACTAACTTTATTCGAAGTTTCACAAACTTTGAATTCTATGGCATATATACCCACATGTATGTACATGCATGCATACCACCCTTTTGAGGTAAAGACTGATTTTGATATTGCTTTATAGTTATACTCCATTCCTATGTATATGCATGAATATAGATAGCTTTAATAATTTTAAAAAATGAGACTGACTTGTATATATATGTTCTGGACACGTGCTTTCCCTCTAGGAAATGCCTCTTATGAGATATTTACATAGATAAATAGAGACAGTAGTACAGTTTCACAAACTTGCTTATATTATAAAGGCAGGTAATAACATAGTAGATGTAGCACTAGGCTTGGAATTAGGAAGAACTGAGTTTAAATCCTGTTTCAGACACTTAGAAACTATTTGACACTAGGCAAGTCACTTAACCTGTCTGCCTCAGTTTCATCTTTTACAAAGTGAGTATAATAACACCTCCCAGGACTTTTATGCACATAATATTTGTAAAGCACTTTGCAAACCTTAAGGGGCTTTATAAAATCTAGGTATTATTAGTTTTAATATAGTTCCATTTCCTCCCCGTCTAAGCTGTAAGATCTTCAAATACATCAATTACTTTAAAGCTTATAAAGGGCTTTATACAGATCACCTCATTTGATCCTCACAAATGAGATAATATTTGTTAGAGAGGCAAGTGGTGGAAAAGTGGGTAGAATGCTAGACCTGGAGCCAGTTAGACCTGAGTCCAAATCTGTCAGATACTTACTAGCTGCATGAAACTGTAGATCACTTAACCTTCTGTTTGCCTCAGTTTGTTCAATGGTAAATTAGTGATAAGAATGCACCTACCTGGCCGGATTATTGTGAGGATCACAAAGGCTCTTAGTATTGGTAGGTGCTATAAGAAATGCTTATTTCTCTTCCCTTCCCAACAGCTCTAGAAGGTGGTGAATTCAAGCATAGCCAGAAATTAAATGATTTGCCTAAGGTCACGGAGCTTGTGAGTGTCAAAAGCAGGACTCAGACCCAGATTCCAACCTAAGTTGTAATCCAGGCTCTTTCTTTGACAACTTATGTATATCCAACATGGACAAGGATGATCTCTATCCCTTCTTTCATATTTTCCATATTACCTAACACATTCCTCTACTAAATTCTCCTCATGGCATGGGGGAGACCTTGGGTTCTCAAGGGATGACACACATACACATACACATACACATACACATACACATACACATACACAGCAATCATAAAAAGACCTAGAAAAGAAACAGACTACCTTTTTACATTAAATTTTGAAAGATGAAATTGGCAGTTGTTACTATATAGTACTAAAATATTCTAAAGGTGAGATAGATAAGCATGTAGAAATAATTCAGCTACTAATAAAAATGCTGTTATGAAAATGTTTTTTTTAAATGAGCTAAAGTGTAACTAATAGACTTGATGTCATCTGAATTTGTGGCTCATGTGACCCTCATATGAGTTACAGCAATAATTTCTATTAGATTTTCATTTATAGTCATTTAGTCTATTTTCAAGAAAAGCAGAAATAAAAAAATCTTATTAATAATATCTTGCCATTATTTGCCTTGCAAAGAATGTCATTTTTTCCAATAAATTATTAGGAATTTTGTTATAAAAATCAGAATCATGATTAAAAATGAGTATCTCCATGAGGGTGAAAAAGGTATTTGGCTTGGCCAGATGTTAGTGAAAGAACTTGAAATTGAAGTAAAAACTGCATATAGTATATTGATTATGTGTTTAAGCTTCCTTGTTCACTTTGTTTCTCTCCTAGACAGGCAGGGCTATCAAGGAATGAATATACACATAATGTCTTCTGTTCCTTTCTTGGGACTTCAAAAGTGGGTCTCATTTTCTTACTTGGGGACTAAATCTCAAAGGACAATTATCAGTGGACTTTTGTTAATCTAGCAGTTGTCCGTAATGTCCCACAGGGTCTGATTATGGGACTCAGTAGGGTTAATGTATTTATTGATGATATGGATAAAGAAATCAAGAATGAGTTCATCAAATTTGAGGTTGATGTTTAATGTTAGGAGGGGTTGCATATACTCTAAAAGACAGAAGTAAAATTCACAATTCAGAATGATCTAGATAAGTTGCTAGGGAAATGCCCTTAAAAAAAGATGATGAGACTCTGTAGAACTGAGCTTTGGTGTATGTATGATCAAAAAAAAAAAGTACAAATAAAGTACTGGAAAACCTGTTGAGAAATAGGAATGTAAAAGAGACAAAATTATGCACAACATAGTTTAATAGAAACTGAATATAAATAAGCAATATTACTCGACTGTGTATGTAGGTAGAGTTAGTATATGAAGAACGAATGATAACAAGACAGTATGAAAAGGATAATGACTAACAAAGGCTGGTTAGTACTCCTTACTAAAACGTTTTATTTTGTTTTCAATCACTACCTATCAAAAGATGTAAATGAACTGGAGAAGGGCTTGAGAAAAGCAACAAAACTGATCAAATCAGTCAACAATCATTTGTTAAATACCAATACTGTGCCAGGAATTATTCCAGGCACTGGGGACAAAAATATGAAAGTGAGCCAGTTGTTGTCCTTAAAGACCTTACATTCAACTGGTTGGATGCATGTTCACAGTTAAATTTATTCAAATACAAAATTAATAGTGATTTGTTGTGGAGAGGATGGCATGGATGAACGCTAACAAGTTGGGGGATGAGCTGAGTCTTGAATGGATCCAGAGGCAGAGGTGAAGAGGCAGGGCACTCCAGGCATGGAGAACAATGGCCTGTGCAAAAATATGGAGATGGGAGATGGGATGTGTAATATAGGGAGAAGCAGGTAGGTCATTTTGGCTGGAGCATAGAGTGCATCATAGAAAGAAATGTCTAATCATCACAGAAAGTAATGAAAATATAATATACTAGTATTACTACTCCTATTTTTACGTGAATTCTAATGTATAAAAACATTCCCTCAGTGGAGTGCTCACTAGGTAGAAGAGGACCCAGGAAGGTTAAATTGACTTGTGTTGATAAGTCTTGACATGTACTTTAATTTTGTCATCCAGTATTGATTGGTCAAATCTAATCAGAGAACTGATTTGCTGCAATACTTCAAAGCTCTTCACGAACTGGTGCGGCTTCAAAGCTATATTCACTTGATGGGTCACAGCTCCTCCTGACTTATTATGCAGAATTGTAGTGTACTACAAAGATTTTATGTTTCTGAAACTATCTAAAATAGTGGCCAATGTTTTTCCTCCAATTAGTTCATTTTAACTTGTAATGACAGCCATGCTCAGATTTGCCATTCTTGGTTCCATGGGAACTGCATGGGAACATTCAGGCCTGCTTTTGGCTGCAGGTCACTCATTCATTGCTGAAGGCCTTGAACTATGAGATTATAAGAAGTCCCCTTATTGTCTGGGGGAGTGAAGAGCTGAAGATTCAATGGATGGATGGACAAAAGGGAACTGGACACTCCCCAATCTCTTTTCTTTTATAGTTGTAAATGTCATATGAATATATTGCTAGAGTGGTAAGAGATGGACCACTTGCCCTCCTTATGTCCAACCACCATGTGGCAGGAAGCCAAGGCAGCTAAAAAACATATCCCTCCCAGGTAAGCCTAAGCTTGGATTTGGGTTGCCTGTCTTTTGTGTTTATTCTTTCTTGATCTTAGGCAAATTAGTACCAATCCTGAGGTATGTCCAAGATTGGAGGCAAACTTGTCAGATCAAAAGTTCTAGAGGTCCACAATCTATCTTATCATGTACCTAACTGGTAGCAAGGAAAGTTTTGGAAAGGATGGGATCAAGCCAGGCCCATTTTACAGTCATCCTTTTATATTAAGCATTTCTTCATTTTTATGAATAAACTATCTGTCTCACACCTGAATCATTGTGCAGTGGGCTTTGTCAAATTTTAAGAATACACATAAAGGCAAAAGCATGATCCTTGCCTTCAGGGTGCTCACATTCTAAAGGAAGTCATTTTCTAATATAAATCATTAAGTACATAGAGTGTATATAAATGGAAGACAAACTCATGGTACAGATTATTCTGCTACCTACAAAGGGATTGAATTTGTTCAGATTTTCTTGAGAAGGAGTAATGAATTTAGCATGATTTTCCAGGGTGAGGTAGATAGCCTCATAGAGTTTGTGATTAGGACTACATGCTAGCCACCAATACTCAAGGTGAGTTTTCAGCAAGGTTATCATCAATGGAAATGAACTGAGGTGTGTCCAGAATTGGCCCATGAGGGACCACATTGGGTATGTAGGTCAAAATGTTCAAATCTGGTCAAATTCTTTTCAGTGAATTATATTTTCTCTCATGGTAAGTTCTATGTGAGCATGTCTTGTTTATTTTACATCTTCAATACCTAGAAGAATACAGCTTCTAAATAATGTTGTTTGAATATACAGTAAATTGAAGAAGCAAGGAAAGGTGTAATACACTTGAGGGAAAATTATATCAAAATTATCAAAAACTAACACAAATTTCAGTGTTTAAAAATATAAATCTCATTTATCCAAAATATTTTCTTGTATAGAATGATTCCAATAGTAATGCTGAACAATTGAGATGTGACTTAATTTACATTCTCTAGTCACAAATTCTGAATTGGTCAAAACTGTGTATCAGCACAATACATGGAAACAAGGTTACATTGAATTTTGTTTTTACTGAAAACCAATATAATGATCACAGAGTCTTTCCAGAGTATATGGAGTCAGAACACTTGGGTTAAAATCTCCAGTTTGCTGTTTAACATATAAGTGATCTTGAGCATTCAGCACCATTCAGGTGTTGATTTACCTCATCTGGAAAATGAGGAAATGGGATGGACAATCTAATTCTAAGAATTCTAAGTCCTATGATTCTTTTATTAAATATACATATATATGACACATATACATATTATAAGTGTGTATATTAGATTAATAAACAAATTAATTATAGATAACAAATTTTGAACTTCATTATCACAAAAATAAGATTTTCTCTTATTTTTCTCTTAATTAAAAAAATCATAAATTTCACTTGGATTAGTAGATTGGATGTAATTGACCTAAAATGTTCTTTGTAGTTTAAATTAGATTTTAAAAATTAGCTCATATCTCTATTTCTCTTTGTTTGGGTGCACATGAGTATACTAGACTTTTAGATTTGATAATGTGAACTATAATTAATGTTCCAAAAAAAAAAGAGTTTGGGGTTTTGTGGTTTTTGTCTGCTAATAAATTTTCTTCAAAACCATATATCATTTATATCACTCAGAAAACAATATAATGTTACTAAAATTTCAAACTGAGATTCACTGAGCTTGGGTAAAAACAATTTTCGTTTTTAGTGCACATGTTCTGGATATAGTGATAGGTTTTCTTTCCATCTTGTCTTGGGTTGTAAGCTTCAAGAAGACAGAGATTGAGTGTAACTAACTTTTTACAGTACCTACACCAAATCAGCAAACACAGAGAAATTTAATGAGTTATCACTGCTGCTGCCAAGTTTAGCATAACATCACATGCTACTGTTACTTTCATCGTACTTAGACAACCACTAAGCTGGAAGGATATTTGGAAGGAACATCATTAGTGTCTCTGGTAAGGCTACAATTTTACAGTAGGCATGAAATGCAGAATAAAGTTGGAAGATTTGGATGAAGCTGTCATAGAAACAAAGAAAAAACTCAAATATACTTCCATATTTTTAGCTAAACTTTAAACATATAAATGAAACTATCAAGATGAATGTCAGAGGATCATACACTCATATGATATACTACAGAAAAAAAGTATAGAGCATATGCTCATAGACTGTTGCTCTAAAGAAGATAGAGACACAATATAAAAGATTGAAAAATAAAATAAAGTCATATCTCACCCATTAAAAGACCCACATGCTCTAAGGTCTAGGATATAAGAGAGCAACAGATAAAGATTATGTGATAATTATCAAAAGACCTACCAGAGAATTTAGAATTTGATAATTTTATAGTTACTGACTCTCTCCACTTAAGTGAGAATACAAACTTCACATATACTTTTTGTCCAGGTCTTCATAATAACATTTTTCTCCAATGAAATGAATGATCACCTTTTTGATTAAATCAATCAAAACAATTATTTGCTATGACATTTTATAGACATATGCATATAGAGTAGTAGTAGTCAATGTCTTCACCAGGTAAACTAAATTCAATATCCCAAAGACTTAACTATGTTGACAATTTGAGTTATACTCTTTATTGCCTTGTATCTCAAAAGTCTCTCTGTTATTATGTAAGCACTAGGAATAACAAATAATTGAAAATAGAACAAGTTTTATTTTACCTGACAAAAAATTGCAAAGAGGTTGACACCAGAGCTATGGAGTCAAGACTATTCCCTTTCCCTCTTTAGAGAGTCTTGACCTTCTCTGGAAACTAAATTAGTCCTCCAGATTAATAGTACTATTCTAAGTTAGGCCCTCCCAAAAGAGGAAAAAATAGCCCATTTAATCTTAATACAAGATATATAACAAAAAACTTTTTTGTTACTTAGTACAATTAATTTTCCGTCTGTAAGCCACTAAATATCTTTGTGTGCAACATATGAAAACACATCTATTTTGGCATGTATTTTAAAAGTCAAGTACTTACCTTAGCTATCTGGACACACCAGTTAAGTAGGAGTTGGGAGCCAATGTTATCTTTATGTTCATGAACATAATCCAATAGGCAGCCATGGGGCATTAGTTGAGTAACCAACTGAATGGTCGGGCTCAGACAGACACCCAATAATCGTACCAAGTGTGGGTGATCCATACTTGCCATGATCAAAGCTTCCTATAAAAATAAACACAATGCCATCATATCAGCTAACTATTAAATTGTTAATTAGATTATTAACTAGATATTATTAAGGTCAAAATTATTTATACTACTCCAATAATTTTATATTCTATAATTCCCACTCAATACATAACAGGACAGAACTTAAGATGTTGGTATAATAATTTAAAGATAAAATTTAAGTTAAGAAAATTGAGATTAGCATTATCATATTTATAATTAACTAATATGGAGTATATGAGTAATAATAGACTTACAAGGCAATTATAGATATCCAAAAGAGCTTCACAGCAATTACAGTTATATAAAAGTATAATGAAATGCCACTGGAGGCAGTAGGTTTTTTCCTGTTTCACTAGAAGACAAGATGACCCCTTACAGAGAATTTTGTCATGAGGATTTTGGAATAAGCACAGATTGGGGTTGCCTTCTCAGGTCTCTGACAAGTCTGAGATTCTGTGATTCTGCCATTTTGAAGAGTTAGCACTCTCTCCTCATCCTTACTGAACAATTTTAAGGATCCTATCTTCACTAAGTCAGTCAAAACTACATTCTGAA
Source organism: Vombatus ursinus (assembly GCF_900497805.2). Classification (NCBI taxonomy): domain Eukaryota; kingdom Metazoa; phylum Chordata; class Mammalia; order Diprotodontia; family Vombatidae; genus Vombatus; species Vombatus ursinus. The sequence continues at coordinate 13,666,628 of NW_020954580.1, read as the reverse complement.
TCAGAGAGTAAATGCTACAGGTTTGGATCTTTATTTCTAGTATGGAAATGGTTTATGAAAATATGACCACTTGCAAATTCAATAGAAGGGCCTGTATCATACATCATTTGGGGTCAGCATATGTCCTGAGGTAACTTTTACTTCTTGTAAATACAGTGTGGTCCAATAATCTTAGTGTAGTCCTAAACTATCAAAGCAGACAAATGACTCCTTTTGTCTTCAGGGAGGAGGCTGACCCAGTTTTTCTAGTGAAAAGTTTATCTCTTTATGTTATTCTTATATTTCCTTTACACACATAAAGACTGTAGTAAATACATTTATCTAAAAAAAAATTAACTAATGCCAAAAACAAATCCACAAATTTAATTAAATGTATTTTGATACCCTTCAGTGGTTCCTTTCTACCAAAGTCTTCCAATGACCCAGTGTGCCATGACAGTGAGTTCTTAAAAGTCAATGAGCCTCTAGCATGTTCTTCCCAACAAATAGGCCTGGCAAGTCACTGAGTCCTTTATGAAACTGATGATCTGCCAACTCAGCTTTCCATCTTCAGCTCAGTTAGGTTTCTACTCCAGGGAACAAGATAAGGCTCCCAGGATAAACTGATCACTTCTAATATCAACACCATGCCTATTGACTCAGTTTTGCATATTCAACACCTTTCCAAATCCCTTAGTCCCTTCTCCCCTCTGATTGGAGGGTAGCACGCACTCAATTTCACCCCAAGCTTTCCTTTACCAAGGACAGAAATTAGACTTCTAGCTCACTCCACTTCGAATCTTTAGCTCTGTTTGGTTTCAATTTCAGGGAACAAGACTCCAACATGCTCCCACCTCTGCTTTCCAATTTCTTTTGGTGTATTGTCTTGCCTCATTAGATCGTAATGTCCTTGAGGGGCACGGACTCTTTCCTTTTCTTTTTGTATCCCCAACTGTTAGCATAGTACCTGGCACATAGTAGTTTCCTAATAAATATTTACTGAATTGAATTGAATAGAGAATGAATCTATGATTTCATTAATATAGTGAAGTCCCAGATGAGGAAATTCCCTCTACCAATGTAGGTTGTTATTTTTCTGAAATTTATATTCAAAAAAGAAGGGGAAGAGAAGAGAAGAGGAGGAGGGGGAAGACAAAGAGAAGGAAAAGGAAGAAAATGAGAACTATAGAGAGTTGCCTGGGCTACTAATGGGTTAAGAGATTTATATTGGGTCACATAGTATTGTCAGTAGTAGGTTTCAGACCTAGATATTTCTGACATACTATGCTATGCTGACTGTACTTCAATGACAGAATGTGATTAAAAGTCTTTCTAAGACCTTTCTATTATACTTGGAGATCAAATGACAATTTTGAATGTTTATGCCCTCCCCCTTTTTGGAGGAAGCTTTTCTACTTATACAAAGGAAAAAGAAAAGTAAAATAAGAGTTTGATTCTTTCAGAAAAAAATGACAGAACTGTAAGGTCTAGAGAGACAGGATGGCATCGGTTGGTTGGTTGTTGTTCTTCATTCTCAAAGAGAACCAAAACAACATCACTAAAGTCAGGTTACAGTGTGTTGAACTGTGGCTGATTAGACTAATATGAACTCAGACTATTGTACCATAGGTCGAGCACAAATAGTCCATGTGAATACTTGGGGTGGATTCTCTAAATCTGTCCATCTCAAGTTTCGTTTGAGCTACTTCGATTCTACTTTACTCATAGAGCACAGCACCTTCTCTGATGTGAGCATGCCATGCCAAGTAGTCCTGTGCCAGTGTCTTCCATGTCACAGAATCAATTCCAAAGTTCTTAAGAGAGACCTCAAGCATGTCCTGGTATCGCTTCTGACCACCATGTGAATGGTTGCCCTGTGTGAGTTCTCCATAAAATAGCCTTTTTGGCAAGCATATATTTTGCATTCGAACAACATGGCCAGCCCATCAGAGTCATGTTCTCTGAAGTAGACTTTGAATGGTAGGCAGTTTAGTTAGAGAAAGGCAGGATAGCAAATGTACAAATGATTTGCCTTAGAATCAGAAAGAAGACCTGAGTTCATGTCTTACTCTGGATAAATATTAGCTATATCAGTAAACCACTCAGAGTGCAGGCAACTGTAAGTTATAGATGAGTTTCTATACCAGGTGTTCCCTATAGAGATGTAATTACAAATTAAGATAAAAACATTATGTAAAATCTAAATTTTAGACAAATGTCAGTTATAACAAAGTAATACTCTGTATGAGTTATTGCTCTCTCTTTATAAATATGAGAACACTTAAAGTATGTACATTAACATATGTTACTTCTAGCTTGGATTTTTCTACTTTGTGTTTTAGTAATTATTTGAAACAAAAAAAATGGTAATTGAAAGCTGGCAGTTAATAGGGCATAATGCAAGCAGAAAAAGGAATAGTCTTCATGAAATTCCTGTTAGTTTATGCTAACATTCATTATTTGAGAATGTGACCACAAATACAAATCAGTGATAAAATACACTCAACTGTATTCTGCACACCCAAACAAATATTTTTTTTATAGCCATAGATGTTTGTCAGACTTCTGCTTGGATAAAATTCCCACTTATAATGGTCATATTCCATCTGTTTCCCTAGTGCTTTGAGGTCCCTAGAAGTATAAATTTCTCTATAATTCATAGAAAAAGTATCATGATTCATCACTCTATAGGAAAGCTAAGGCTCAGTGATGGCTTACCTACAGGAATGGCATCAATCATTTTTATATTAAAATTTCAGTTTCATCAGCACTCAGTGCTATGGAAATGTGATTCTGTTAACAAGAATTCAGCACCAACCCTCTGACAGCCAACGGCTGAATGAATCAGGTTGTGTTGTCTATCAGGTGCTTAGGAGCCACTAAAACCCAACAACAAAACTTTGCTCACAGGTAAACTGCCATTGCCCCTGACATCCTTTCAGGGGCATCAAAGGAAAACATTTCTCTCTGACTTACTAAGCTTAGAGTTTTGTTGAGATGATCTTTTCTGAGGCAGAGGGAGAAATTGAGAGTGAGGTGAAAAAGGCTATTCTGAAACTATTTTGGCTTGTTCTTACAGAATAAAATAACTATATTTCTTACTTTAAGACTGATGAGACAGATAATTCCACTCTAAATACTCATTTGGAAAAGTTTGTATTGGAGGAATAAGAAAAAAGTCTCATGGAAGTTCTTAAAAATATCTATTAGAAAGTCCTGGCAAAGGGACTGGATTTGTATTAAAGAAAATTGCTCATCACACTACAAAGAGTATTTGAAACCAAATTGCAGAGTATTTGCATAATAGTTCTCTTTTTTGAGAAAGAAAAGATGAACAAGACACTAATTGTAGGTTTTATTTTTTCATAAAGGAAATAGCAGATGGCCACAATTTGTGTGTGTGTGTATGTGTGTGTGTGTGTGTGTGTGTGTGTGTGTGTGTGTGTATGTATGTATGTATGTGTGGCAGGGCACGTAAAGAAAAAAAGCAATGCAGATTCATTCAGTCAGATGAGTGGGGTAGAGAAGAGAAGGAAAAAAGTCTAATGTTTTAAGTGAGGGAAATTTAGTTTCAGTAAATTCCTGCATGTTAAAATTAATACACTGCTCTGTTTCCTAACTCTATAAAGGGTCTCATAGATGCAATTTTAGATTCTTTTCTGCTGTCATCAGAAAATGTCACTGAGGGCCAGTAGAATAAATACATGTTGACAGGTGTATTATCCATTTCCTGGAGACAATATTCCTTTCTCTCTCTCTCTCTTTCTTATTTTATAATTCCTCTTAGAGTTCAATTAAAGATTTTTTTTATCATTGGTGGTAAAGGAAGTTGAGGGATAAAGTAACATCTACTTCACACACACAAAAAAACTGTAAAATAAGATGATTTTTCTTCATTATGAGCACTAGTAAGGAGAAGGACATTTTTTTAAACTATCAAGGGACCACAAGGGCATAGATAAAAAGCTTTGAAGCATGTGTCCCATTAATCTCTGGCCATATGCTATTTATATCTCTATTTCAGTCTGAAGAGAAGACACTTCTGTACAATACTAAAGGTAAGCAATGCCGTCTGTCACATTCAGGTATCATTTTGTCAAAGTTTATATCTCATCCACTTAAGCTTGTTTTTTTTTCCCCACCACATATGGACAGTGCCTCCTCCCAAATAATATACAGTAAAATCTTATGGGCTTTTCTGTAAAAAACAAACAAACAAAAAAAAAAACTATACCCTTGTTGGTAACATTTTAACCATGCTTCATTATGTCTATGGACTATTAATCTGATATCTACCAGTTTATAATGAGAAGAAATCAGATTGGATTGGAGATAGAAGGAAGAAAAATAAAGAGGGAGAAGGGAAGAGGGAAAACAGACAATATAGCCTCACAAAATGCTGAGTATCTGACATAAATTCTATTGCTTTAGATACTGCTGAAAAAGGTTAGAAAGATATGATTAGGGTTTAGATAGAAGATTCAGGTTCCCTACTTCTGGGAGCCGAGATGGTGGAGTGAGCAGTAAATCGCCATAACTGTCCCATATTCACCTCTAAAAAACATAAAATAGCACCCCAAAACAAATCTGGGAACAGCAGAACTAGCAAAAAGATAGAGTGAAATAATCTTTTAGCCCAAGAAACTTGGAAGATTGGCAGGAAAGGTTTGTCTCAGGTAAAAAGGGAGTGCAGTCCAGCAGAGGAAACATCCCAGCAAGCAGCAGTGAGTCCCACTTCAGCAAACTAATGAGAAATTCTGAGCCCCAGTATGTTGGAGCAGGTAAACACCAATACCAGGACCACCCCCCACATTCCTCAGCATAGCCAGGGGAATGGACAGATTCCAACTCTAAGAACCACCATGTGCTTCAGCATAACCCTGGGCAAACAGGTAGCCTCCAGTGTCCAGATCACCATGTGCTTCAGTGTAGCCCAGAGGAAATGCAGAAACACCCCACCAGTCTCAGCACACACCAGACACCACCACTAGGACCCCAGCTCAGCACCAGGTAAGATGCCAGACCTCTACAGCCTCCAACAGTGCCAACCATTCAACACTCCACCCCTTCAGTGCAGCACCAGGCATGGGTTCCCCAGGAGCCTCAGGGCAAAATCAGTGCAGCACCAGGTAAATGGCCAGGGCCTACAACCCCTGACATAAGAAGCCTGAGAGAGTGCCCCTTCCACCTTCGGAGTAGAGCTCTGAGAAAGAAAAAAGGCCAAGAAAAGATGAGCCAAAAACAACATAAAAGAATCTGACCACAGAAAGTTATTATGGTGACAGGGAAAATCAAGACACAAACTCAGAAGAGGACAACAATGTCAAAACACCTATGGTCAAAGTCCCAAAGAAAAATGAGAAGTGCTTTCAAGACCAGAAATAACTCATGGAAGAGTTCAAAAAGGAGTTTAAAAATCATATAAGAGAGGTAGAAGAAAAATTGGGAAAAGAAATGAGAGTGATGCAAGAGAATTATAGAAAAAGAGTCAACAGCTTGGAAAAAGAAAACAACTGCTTAAAAAGTAGAATGGCCAAATGGAAAAGGAAATACAAAAACTTAATGAGGAATGCAACTCCTTAAAAGTTAGAATTGCACAAGTGGAAGCTAATGACTCTATGTGACAGCAAGAATCAATCAAACAAATCCAAAAGAACGAAAAAATAGAAGAAAATATAAAATACCTCATTGGACAAACAATGGACTTAGAAAATAGATCCAGGAAAGACAATATCAGAATCAGTGGTCTACCTGAAAACCATAATCAAAAGTAGGACCTGGACAACATCTTTCAAGAAATTGTCAAGGAAAACTTTTCTGATATCCTGAAACCAGAGGGCAAAATAGGTATTAAAAGAATCCACCAATCACCTCAGGAAAGAGAACCCAAAATAAAAACTTCAAGCAACATTTTAGTCAAATTTCAGAACTATCATGTCAAGTAAAAAGTACTGCAAGTGGCCAGAAAGAAAAAAAAAATCAGTTATCAGCAAACTATAATCAGTATTACACAGGACTTGGCAACTGCAACATTAAATGCTTGGAGTCATGGAACATGAAATGCAAGAAGGTAAAGGAGTTAGGAATACAACATGAATCACCTACCTGGTGAAATTAAGCATAATACATCAATGGGGGAAAATTGTCATTCAATGAATTAGAAGGATTTCAAGCTTTCATAAAGAAAAGACCAGAATTGAATAAAAAAAAATTGATCTCCAAAACCACAGAAGCCAAAAAGGGAAAAAAGGGAAAAGAAAACATAGGGATTCAATAGATATACACTGTTTACATCTCTACATTGGAAGATGATACCTGTAATTCTTAAAAATTATACCACTAATATACATAGACAGCTGGTATGGGTAAAAGGTGAACTTGAGGGAATGACATAAAAATAATTAAGGGATGGGGAAGAGAAGTACTCTGGATACAGAAGGAAGGGAGAAGTAGAATGGGGGTAAATGATTTCACATGAAGAGGCATGAAAAACCTATTACAGTGGACGGAAAGATGGGAGAGTGGGCAAGGTGCATTGCTTGAACCTTACTCTCATTGATATTAGCTCAAAGAGGGAATAGTATACATAATCAGTTGAATATATAAATTTATCTTACCTGACAAGAAAGTAGAAGGGAAAGAGTTTAAGTAAAGGTGGCAGTAGGGAGATAGACAGAAGAGAGGGCAGACCGGGGAGGTGGTAGATGAAAGTAAAACACTGTCAAGGAGGAAAAAGGGTAAAAGGAGAAAGAAGACAAGCAGAAACAAAAATAGGATGGAGGGAAATATTAATCATTACTGTGAATGTGAATGAAATGAAATTTCCCATAAAATGAAAGCAGATAGTAGAGTGGATCAAAAACCAGAATCTTACAATATGTTACATACAAAAAACATACTTAAAACAGAGAGATATACACTGAGTAAAGGCAAGGAGCTGAAGCAGAATCTATTATGCTTTAGCTGAAGAAAAAAAAAAGCAGGGGGAGCAATCCTGATCTCAGATAAGGCAAAAGCAAAGATAAACCTAATTAAAAGAGATAAGGAAGGAAACTACATCTTGCCAAGCTAAAAAGTACCATAGACAATGAAGTAATATCAATACTAAACATATATGCACCAAATGGTATAGCATCCAAATTCTTTTTTTTTACAATATCACTTTATTATATACTTAAGAGGAATAGCAAATTGTACATAATAGATTTGCAGTTTCATATGCAATTATCTTTTTTATTACAATGTGTTATGGAAATGCTTGTTTTATTCCATAAATTAAAAATGAAATTAAAGAAAAATCTTCCAAAGAAATAAGGATCCTGTCTCAATGTAGGGTGCTCAGCTGTTCAATATCCTTGCCCTGTCAGGAAAGGAAAATCCTCCCCTGAGCTCTGTTTCTTGGGCCCAAGAGAGATTAGTTATTTTTTTTTGGGGGGGTGATTCCTATTTTGGGGAACTCCCTCTCTTTTACCCCATGCACCAATTGTACTCCACCTGTATATATCTCCCAGCCCCATAAAGAATTCCAGTCATAGCCATTAGAGCCAGACATTCTTTTTTGTTCTTATTTTTATTTTTAGTTTTTATCCCAAAGATAGTATGCACTCTGAATACCCCTTCCCTCATTCTCCCCTCCTCCATCTCCCCTTTCTATCATCCCCCTCCCCTTCCACTCTCCTGTAGGGCAGGACATACCTCCACATCCCACCCCCTGCACATCTCACCTCCCAGTTGCATGTGAAAACAATTTTTAACATTTGTTTTTAAAACTTTGGGTTCCAAATTTAGTCCCTTCCTCCCTCCCCACCCACCCTCATTGAGAATGCAAGCAACTCGATAGAGGTTGTACCTGTGTAGTCAAGCAAAACATTTCCATAGTAGTCATGTTGTGGAAAACTATGCCACCCCTCATTTATTCTATTCTCTCTTTTGACCCTGTCCCTCCTCAGAAGTGTTTGCTTCTGGTTACCCCCTCTCCCAATCTGCCCTCCCCTCTATGATTCCCCTGTTTTCTTATTCCCTTCCCCCCTATTTTCCTGTAGTGTAAGATAGCTTTCCATACACAATTGAGTGTGTGTTATTCCCTCCTTAAGCCAAATCCAATGAGAATAAGATTCACTCATTCCCTCTCACCTCCCCACACTTCCCTCCACTTTAAAAAACCTTTTCTTGTCTGTTTTATGTGAGATAATTTACCCCATTCTATCTCTCCCTTTCTCCTCCTAGTATAATTCTCTCACCCCTTAATTTTATTCTCCAGATATCACCCATTCATCTTCAACTCACCCTGTGCCCCACACATAATTTTTTTTTTCTGTCCAACTACCCTGATGCTGACAAAGGTCTCATGAGTTACAAATATTATCTTTCCATGTAGGAATGTAAACAGTTCAGCCTTAGTAAGTCCTTTATGATTTCTTTTTCTTGTTACCTCTTCATGTTTCTCTTGAGTCTTGTATTCGAAAGTCAAATTTTCTATTGAGCTCTGGTCTTTCCATCAAGAATGCTTGAAAGTCCTCTATTTCACTGAATGACCATTTTTTCCCCTGAAGGATTATACTTAGTTTTGTTGGGTAGGCAATTCTTGGCTGTAATCCTATCTCCTTTGCCCTCCAGAATATTATATTCCAAGCCCTCCAGTTCCTTAATGTAGCTGCTAAATCTTTTGTTATCCTCATTGTGTTTCCACAATATTTGAATTTATCTTTCTGACTGCTTGCAATATTTTCTCCTTGACCTGGGAACTCTGGAATTTGGCTGCAATATTCCTAGGAGTTTTCCTTTGGGGATCTCTTTAAGGAGGTGATTGGTGGATTCTTTCCATTTCTATTTTATCCTCTGGTTCTAGAATATCAGGGCAGTTTTCCTTGATAATTTCTTAAAAGATGATGTCTAGGCTCTTTTTTTGATCATGGCTTTCTGATAGTCCAATAATTTTTATATTATCTCTCCTGGATCTATTTTCCAGATCAGTTGTTTTTCCAATGAGATATTTCACATCATCTTCTATTTCTTCATTCTTTTGCTTTTGTTTTACAATGTCTTGTTTTCTCATAAAGTCACTAGCTTTCATTTGCTCCATTCTAATATTTAAGAAAGTATTTCCTTCAGTGAGCTTTTGGACTTCCTTTTCAATTTGGCCAATTCTGCTTTTTAAGGCATTCTTCTCCTCATTGGCTTTTTGGACCTCTTTTGCCATTTGGGTTAGCTATTTTTTAAGGTGTTATTTTCTTTAGTATTTTTTTTGGGTTTCCTTTAGCAAGCTGTTGATTTGTTTTTTCATGATTTTCTTGCATCACTCTCATTTTTCTTCCCAGTTTTTCTTCTACTTCTCTTACTTGCTTCTCAAAATCCTTTTTGAGCTCTTCCATGGCATGGAATCAATTCATATATTTTTTGGAGGCTTTGGATGTAGGAGCTTTGACTTTGTTGTCTTCTTCTATTTGTATGTTTTGATCTTCTTCGTCTCCAAAGAAAGATTCTATGGTCTGACTTTTTTTTTTGCAAAGTTTGCTCATGATGCCAGCCAATTACTTGAGTTATAAACTCTTTGTTAAGGTAGGGGTCTGCTTCCAGATTGGAGAATGTACTGTCCCAAGCTTTGGGAGTTTTATGCAGTTGTTTTCAGAGACACTTCTAGGGACCTGTAAATTTTCAGTTCTTCCAAGGTGTTACGATCAAGGGCAAGGTGTTTATTCCTTTCCTGGCCTGTGCTCTGGTCTATGAGTGACCACAAGCACTTTTTTCTGCCTTTGAACTGTGAGGAGGATTCCCTCTCTACCACCACTGCAAGTTACAACATGCTAGCACTCTTCCTCTCCCCAGGATCGCCACCCAGAACACAGATCCAAGTACAGACAAAGCAAGAGAATCCTGCCTCAGCACCAGCAAAGAGATCCATTCAATCCCCCCTGATCAGCCACTCGATTCCCTCTCAGTCTGTGGACCAGGAGATCCAGAAGCAGCCACTGCCCCTGGGCTGTGCCAGGACTGGGGCTGGGACAAGCTTCTCTCTCATCACAGTGACAGACTTTTCCTACTGACCTTCTAAGTTGTCTTTGGTATTTGTGGGTTGAGAAGTCTAGAAACTGCCACAGCTGCCCATGATTCAGTCCCCTGAGGCCTGGTCTTTGCCTGTGCACCCATGCCGAACTGTATTTCGCTCCCAGCCTGGTGGGAGACCTTTCTAATCAACCATCCAGGTTGTCTTGGGCTGGAAATTTGTTTCACTCTGTCTTTTTGCGGGTTCTGCTGCTCTAGAATTTGTTTAGAGTCATTTTTTACAGGTATTTGGAGGGGTTTGGGGGAGAGCTCAAGCAAGTCACTACTTTTACTGTGCCATCTTGGCTCTACCTTGAGACATTCTTTTCTTAGAATTTATTTATTTTTAGTTTTCAACATTCACTTCCATAAGATTTTGAGTTCAACTTTTCTCCCCCTTCCTCTCCTCTCCCCTCCCCTCCCTAAGATAGTGTGTAATCTGATATAGGTTCTACTTATACATTCATATTAAGCATATTTTCAAATTAATCATGATGTATAGAAGAATTAAAACTAATGGTAGGAACCTCAAGAAAGAAGAAATAAAACAAAACAACAAAAGAAAAGGAAAGCGAATAGTATGCTTCCATTTGCATTCAGACTTCATGATTCTCTTTCTGGATGTGGATAGCATCTTCCATCATGGATCTTTTGGAGTTGTCTTAGAGAAGAGCTGAATCTATTAAATTCAGTCATCATGCAATGTAGCTGTTACTGTGTACAATGTTCTCCTGCTTCTAGCATCCAAATTCTTAAAGAAGGTAAGTGAGTTACAGGAAGAAATAGACAGTGAACCTCAACTATCTCCTCTCAGAACTTGATAAATCCAACCAAAAAAATAAACAAGAAATAATCTAAGGAGGAAAATAGAATGTTAGAAAACTGAATGGGAACAGAAAGGAATATACATTTTTCGCAGCAGCACATGACACCTACACAAAAATCGATCATGTATTAGGGCATAAAAAAACCTTTAAAATCAAATGTGGAAAGGCAGAAATATTAAATGTCTTCTTTTCAAATCATAATGCAATGAAAATTACATTCAACAAAGGGCAGTGGAAAGATAAATTAAAAATTAATTGGAAATTAAATAATCTAATCCTAAAGAATAAGTGGGTCAAAGAACAAATCATAGAAACAATCAATAATTTCATTAAAGAGAATGGCAGCAATGAGACAACATCCCAAAATTTATTAAATGTAGCCAAAGCAGTACTTAGGAAAAAATGTATTTCTCTAAATTCTTTCATGAGTAAAATAGAGAAAGATCAGATCAATTAAATGTGTATGCAACTAAAAAGACAAAAAAAAACTGGAAAAAAATTTTTAAATCCCCATTTAAGCACCAAATTGGAAATCCCGAAAAGCAAAGGTGAGATTAATAAAATTGAAAATTAAAAAAAAAACTATTGACTTAATACATAAAACTAGGAGGGGGTTTTATGAAAAAAAATTAAGAAAAGCCATTGGTTAATCTGACACAAAAAAAAAAATAAAGAAGACCAAACATCCAGCATCAAAAATAAAAAGGGTGAAATCACTGCTAATGAAGAAGAAATTAAAGCTATCATTAGGAAATATTTTGCACAATTACATGCTGATAAATTTGACAATATGAGTGAAATTAATGATCACTTATGAAAATATAAGTTACCAAGCTTAAGAGACCAGGAATTAGAAGTCCTAAATAAGCCCATCTTAGAGAAATAAAATGAACAAGCCATTAATGAACTCCCTAAGAAAAAATTCCCTAGGCCAGATGGATTTTCAAGTGAATTCTAACAACAATTAAAGAACAATTGATTTCAATACTATATAAACTATTTGGGAAAAAAATAGGTAAAGGAGTTCTACCAAACTCCTTTTATGACTCAAATATGATGCTGAAACCTGAAGCAGGAAGAGCTAAAAATAGAGAAAGAAACTTAGAGTTCAATTTCCCCAATGAATATCAATCCAAACATTCTGAACAAAATATTAGCAAGGAAATTACAGCATTAGCAATATATCACAAGGCCTATACACTATGACAAGATGGACTTCATACCAAGAATGCAGGGCTGGTTGAATATTTGGAAAACTATCAGCATAATTGGCCATATGAATAACAAAACTAACAGAAATCACATGATTATCTCAATAGATACTGAAAAAGGTTTTGACAAAATACAGCACCCATTCCTATAAAGGAATAAATGATAAATAAAATGATAAGCAGTATCTAAAACTATCAGCAAACACTATCTGTAATGGGGATAAGATAGAAGTCTTCCCAATAAGATCAGGGGTGAAGCAAGGATGGCCATTATCACCACTATTATTCTACACAGTACTAGAAATGTTAGCTACAGCAATAAGAAAAGAAAAAAAACATGAAGGAATTAGAATAGACAATGAGGAAACAAAATTATCATTCTTTGCAGATGATATGATGGCATATTTAGAGAATCAACTAAAAAAACTACTTGAAATGATAAACAACTTTAGCAAAGTTGAAGGATATAACATAAACCCACACAAATCATCAGCATTTCTTTATATGATCAAAAAAGCCCAGCGGCAAGTGACTGAAAGAGAAATTCCATTAAAAAAACTGAAAACAATGTAAAAAACTTAGCAGTCTACCTGCCAAGACAAACCCAGGAACTATATGAACATAATTACAAAACACTTTTCACACAAAGCCAGATCTAAACAATTGGAAACATATCAATTGTCCATGGGTAGGCTGAGATGACATAATTAGAATGACAATTTTATCCAACTTAATTTACTTATCCATAGCAAATTACCAAAAAATTATTGGATTGAGCTAGAAAATATTGGAAAAAACTGGAAGAAAATTTGGATTGAGCTAGGTCAAAATGGGTACATGATTTAGATATAAAGGGTGACATCATAAGCAAATTAAAAGAACATGGAATAGTCTATCTGTTAGATCTATGAAGAAGAGATGAATTTATGACCAAACAAGAGATAGAGAGCACTATGAAATGTAAAATAAATAATTTTGATTGTATTAAAATTTTTTAAAAAGCTCTTTGCATGAACAAAAAGCAATACAACTAAGATTAGAAGGAAAGCAGAAAGCTGGGAAACAATCTTTACTGCAAGTGTCTCTGAAAAAGGCCTCATTTCTCAAATATATAGAGAACTGTCTCAAATTTCTAAGAATACAATCCATTCCCCAATTGTTAAATGGTCAAAGGATATGAAAAGGCAGTTTTCAGATGAAGAAATCAAAGCTACCCCTATGAAAAAGAGCTCTAAATAATTTTTGATTAGAGAAATGCAAATTAAAACAACTCTGAAGCACTACCTCATACCTATCAGATTGGCTAATGTGACAAAAAAGGAAAATGATAAATTTTGGAGAATATGTAGAAAAAATGGTACTCTAATGCAATGTTGGTGGAGTTATGAACTGATCCAACCACTCTGGAGAGCAATTTGGAACTATGCCCAAAGGGTTATGCATACCCTTTGATCCAGCAATCCTACTATTAGGTCTATATTCCAAAGAGATTATAAAAAAAGGAAAGGACCTACAGGTACAAAAATATTTATAGCAGCCCTTTTTGTGGTGACAAAATATTAGAAATGGAGGAGATAACTCCATTAGGTATAGGAATGGCTGAACAAGCTGTGGTATATGAGTGTAATGGAATACTATTATACAATAGAAAATAATAAACAGGCAGATTTCAGAAAAAAAAACACAACTTGGAAAAACTTGTCTGAATTAAAGCAAAGTGAAATGAGTAGAACTAGGAAAACAGTGTATACAGTATCAGCAACACTGTGTGATGATCAACTATGAATGACACAGCTCTTTTCAACCACACAATATATCCAAGAGAAGTACAAGGGATTCACAAAGGAAAATGTTATCCACATCCAGATAAATAACTGATGAACTCTGAATGGAAATTCAAGCATATTTTTTCCATTTACTTTATTCTTTTTCATGTTTTTTTTTCCTTTTGATCTGTTTCTTCTTTCACAACTGTGACTAAAATGGAAATATGTTCTACATGAAAGCACATGTACAACCTATATCAAATTATCTACCATTTTAGGAAGAGGGGAGAAGAGGGAGTGAAGGAGGGGAAAAATTTGGAACTCAAAATCTTGTAAAAATGAAATAAATCTTTAAATTTGTCTTGACATGTAATTGGAAAAAATGAAATACTATTTAAAAAGGGGAAAAAAGAAGATTCAGGTTCTAGTCTGGGTCTACTCCTTAGTATTAGTATGAATTAATTTATACAATAAGGAATGTGGGTTTGATTACTAAAATTATTCCTTTCATTCTTAAATCCTATAAACTTTGAAAAACAAAGAAGGTGAGGAAGAAAAGAAGGGGAAAACGGATGAGGAAGAAGAGCTAGAGGAAGAAGAGAAAGGGATGGAGGAATAACAACAATAAAGAAATGGAGAGGCAAACAGAAAAGGAAAAGGAAATAGGAGAAAGAAAAGAAGAAACAAAGAAATGGAGAAATGTAACTCACATAATTTTATAGTTGTTAGGAATTCAGAGTTCACCTAACTTCAAACTGTTCTTAAACAAATTCTACACTGTCCCTAATAAGTAATCTTTCAAATTTTGCTTGAATAACTCCAATTTGGTAGAATTGAGCTTCTCCTGAGGTTGTCCATTCCACTTTCAGATAGTTTTAAGTATTAAGAATTTTTCCCTGACTTCAAGCTTACATTTGCTTCCTTGCATCCCTTACAAGGGCCCTTGGTTCTACCTTCAGTGCCAAAGGATAACAGTTCTAATCCTTCTTCCATATGACTGCTTAAAAAAAAATTATCATGCTCCCATGACTCATCTCTTTTCCAGGCTCAACATTCTTAATAACTTCACTTGATTCTTATATGTTGTGATCTCAGAGCCCTGGTTGTTCTCTTCTGAAAACTTCTTGGCTAATGAATTTTGTGCTAAAGAGAAGGTGCAGACCTGCATTGGGAGTGAGAATTTCCACATTTGTATTTTCCTAATACTAATGAAATCATACATCCAGTCTCCATCACACTGTTTATTTTTTCATTTTCAGTTTTGTTGAAGTGTTTTATTTTTACACTTCAAACATTCATAGATTATTTCTGTTTTGTGAGATCTCTTGAAACAAAGTACAACAATTAAGAAAAAAATTATGCCATGACATCATCTGAAAGTGTATGCATCATTACATATCTGTAACATCTCTATCACTTAAAAAAATAACTGAAAACTATTTTCTCTCTACCCCACCCCTAATATCACCCTATTGGCAAAAAAAAGAAAAAAACATGTTTTTAATAAAGTATGCACAGTCAAAGAAAACCACCTCAGAGGCAGCATACAAAAATATCTATGTCTCAGTCTGCATATTAAATCCATTATGTCTCAGTAATTAATAACTGTGATCATGAATGGTCTTGGTATTGATAACAGTTCTTATATCTTTCAAAGAAAGTTATTTT
The DNA here is from genome assembly GCF_900497805.2 of Vombatus ursinus. Lineage (NCBI taxonomy): Eukaryota > Metazoa > Chordata > Mammalia > Diprotodontia > Vombatidae > Vombatus > Vombatus ursinus. The sequence goes on along the minus strand of NW_020954580.1, from coordinate 13,651,136 downwards.
TTACAATGTTAAAATTGTTCTCCTAGTTGTACTCATTTCAATTTTCATCAGTTCATACAATGTCTCAAAATTATTTTTTAAAAAATATTGTTACAGCATAAATTATTCTATTGGTTCTAATTATTTCACTCTGCATCAGTTCATTTAAGCCTTTGAACGTCTTTTTGAAACCATATATTTCCTCACATCTTCTAGCGCAACAGAAGTCTATCACATTCCTATGTTATGGCATATTCGGTTATTCTATATCACACTCTTGACTCATTTTGAGATTGTATTCTGAGAAGAATTCTGAGTCTTTTCCAGATAAGCTGCTGAATCATACTGGCTCCCTTCTTATACTGGTGGAGTTGATATTTTACAACCAATTTTTACACTTTACAGCTCCCCTATTAAATTTCTAATTCACATATTTGACCTGACCAGGCATTCTAGCCTATTGGAGATCTTTGTCAAGTTATCAGTCTATCAAAATGTTAGATTAAAAAAAATGTCAAATTTCTTAGAATGCAACCTCCTTTATTAAAATGTAAGCTCACTGAGGACAGAGACTATTTTTGCTTTTGTCTTTGCATACCAGGCATTCAGCAAAGTACCTGGCATATCATATACAAAATAAATTTTTGTAGGTTTCACAGGATCAAAGATCTAGAGTGGTAAAGAACCTTAAAAGCCATCTAGTCCAACAGCCTGGTTTTATAAATGAGAAAACTGAAGCACAAAGAGGTTAATTAACTCATCTACTATGACATAGGTAGTGTTTGAACTGAGATTTTCTAATTTCACAGCCAGTACTCTCTTAATGATACTATGCTGTCTCCTCCCCCACAGATAATGTATAGATAAAAAAAAATAATAGAAATCAGTACCTGTCATTACATACATAAAATAAATACTTAAATACTTAAGTAGCTGCTGACCAAGTAGAATTAACTGACCATTTTCATAAGAGATTTTTTTAAAAAAAGGCAAAGTTATCATTAAATTAACATTGCCACCTTCATGATGTGGTGAATATATAAACAATTCCGTAATATCTTGCACATACTGGATTATTTAACCCAGAGCTTCTTATGTGTTTTTGTGTCAAAGACCTATTTGGTAGTCTGGAGAAGCTTATGGATACCTCAGAGTCATGTTTTTTAAATAGTAAGGGAAATGCTAAACTTCAGTTAGAGGTTAGTGAAAATAAAGTTGCATTGTTTCCCCCAGTCAAGTTCACAGATTACTGAAATCTATCCATAGACCTTTTGGTGATTTCATGGACCCCAATTTCTAAGAACTCCTGATCTGATGTAATACTTTATCATAAATACCTATTAATTAATTGAAACATCTTCATATGACAGTGCTAATGCCAAAAGAAGGGAAATTTACACTTAGATTAAGTCATGGTAGTGGAAGGATGCTCTGGAGTTATGCTATGTAAGGAAATCTTTTGTTTTAAAACCTCTCCTCTCGTGTAGATAAATAATCCTCTGTAATTTAAAATTTTGAGAGAATTTTTGGGGTACTTGTAGGTTAACTTTTCCATGATCAGACAGCTAGTATGTTTCAGAGAAGAGATTTGAACACAGGACTTTCCAAGAATAAGCCTTGCAATGCTATCCACTATGTTGTGCTCGTAAAAGTTGATGAACAGTATTTGTTCAAGTCTAGGGACTATCAAAATCAAATCACTGAAACAACATTTGGCCCTTACTCAATTAGGACACACGGATTTTTTTACTTAACCATTTTCAGGACTGCAATTCAGGACTGCTGTGTTAGATCCTACATCTGTTTAACAGAAGACATCCTCAGTGCATGTAACTTACAAGAGTAATTTCATTTAATGAATGAAGATTAAAAAAAGAATGCATGAAACAGCAAACCTGCTAAATAAAATGACTAAAGACCTCTCTTAAAGGGGAACTTACTTAGCAAAAAACCTCTCATACTCTACCATCTTGATAAGGGAGTAGACAGGATTCTGATTGTGTTCCTTCTGACTCACCCAAGATAAGATGGTTTGAGACTTTAATTAAGTCTTCCATTTTTTACTTACTCTTCTGATGTTCACATTGATTATTTCATATATAGAAATCATTTGTCACATCACTCCTTATCTCTTCTACTCTTTTTAATGAACTTAATTATTGTGACTAGATATATTAAACTTGAAAGTATGATTTATATGCATGTCCTTACATTAAAAACTCATTTCAATGTTATTCTAATGTTCTACACCAATCTTGATGTCAAGGGCATTCAGTTAGTGATAATCATAAGCAGTAAGAAATACTTTAATGTCTTTTATTCTTTTTAATATAGAGAGATAATGACAAAAATCTCTGCTTCCGGCACAAGCAATAGGAGCATTAACAAATTCTGTAATGAAATGTAAAACGGTGTCATGAATGAGATCTTCGGTCAATGCCTTGGCTTCGGGAACCTAGGACTAGAAGGAATAACAATAACTAACACGAATACAGTGCCTTAAGGTTTATATATTTTATCTCCCCATTCACACAAGTATATAATTTTACTCATCATTTCATTTTATGACAATCCTGAGATATAAATGCTATAGATATTATCTCTATTTATAGATTAGTAAACTAAGGTTCACAGGGCTTAAGGGACTTATCCAGGGTCATAGAGCTAGTAAGTGCTTGAAGTCTTCCTGACTCCAAGGTCAGTGCCCTACATGCTACACTTTCAGTAAAGAAGCAACGAAAGGAAACATTAGAAAACTAGGGCTGTAAAGAAGAAGGAATATCACAAAAGCCAGTGCTAAAGGCCATCCAGTATCCATCTAGTGCTGCGTCTCCTGTTCTCATACCCCCACTACTCTTAACCAAGGCAAAAACTGACTTAAATGAAAACTTGTTGATTTGCCACTTCTTTTTCTTTCAATCTGATGCTATTTTGAATTTAGGTAGCACCTTTTCTTTGAAAAATTTGACTCTCACAGTTTTCAGCATTTGAAACTTGCTAAATGTCCACAGGATGATTGACACATTAATTGATCCTTTTATACATTGGTTTATCATTTTTTTCACAGAATAGTTGTGTAGGAACGTTAAAAAAAACATAAATTTGAAGAAGTTTCACTGATGAGGGAAGAGAAAGAGAGAAGATCACAAGAGATGATAATCCAATTATTTCTAAATGATCTATAGCCTCCGTGAAGTGTGGAAGTAATGGGAGCTTCCCCAGTTAGGCAAGAGATCAAAGTTCTGATTGTCATGAATGTGAATTTCTTAGAGCCAGAAAGACACCCTTATGGCTTTCAAGTATTTAGGGGCATGGCCACAATTACTAGGAGATGACTAAAGGACAAGTATTTAGACATACACATTTTATTTCAGATATTTACACACCATATCAAGCAATTTGGTGTCTACTAGATATGGAGTCCAGAAGCCCTGAATTCAAATCCTACCTCAAAAACTCTGTGACCTGGACAAGTCACAATCTTTTTCAGTTTCAATTTCTTCACCTGTAAAATAAGGCTAAAAACAGCACTTATTTCACAGGGTTGTTGTGAAGACCAAATGAGATGACACATGGCAAGTGCTTTGTAAAACTAAAAGTGCAATACAAATGCTAGTTTTTGTTATCATTTAAGTCATTCACTACCTGAAGTCATTGGAAGTGACAAGGAAAGTTTATAGATAAACAGAAAAAAATATTTCCATGGCAATAAAAAATTCATCTCTCAGAAAGTATTTATGCACTCTCATTATACAGAAAAACTACACACACACACACACACACACACACACACACACACACACACAGAGTACAAGGTATGTATGGGAAATACTACCTTTCTTCTTAACACAAGTACTCAGATTTTGCAGCCCCTGGTCGGCAAATAGTTAATGAAAGTCTTTAAATAATACACAAAATCTGTTAGTATAAAATAAATATATATATATATCCTTCATTTTTGTGGCAAGCTTAGATTGAATTCTGTATAAATTAAAATTCAAGGGTTAGGCAAAACAAGTACTACAGAATCATAACACGGAATTGATTTTAATTTAAAAAATCATAGCATACCTAAAGCAAGTATTTTATGGTTGTTCTAAAGCATTTTAGTGATTTGAAAATGCAAACTGTGCAATTAAAACATGAAGTGTTACTAAAGTAGTAACATTAAGTAATGTACTTGGGGATATTGGCGACACTAAAGCTGAGAGACAGAGTTTTAAAATGTGAGGCATTTTGCATGTCTAAAATATTTGCTATTTAAAATATGATGGCTACATTAAGATGAGTCCTTTGCTGGTTCATTGGATAACTTTGGAAACAGAAATCGACAACATGTGCTTGGAAATAAAATTCTCAAAATAATTCACAATGTCTGCTTTTCAAAGGAACCAGTCAATAATTATGCTTGATAAATTAACTGCAAATACTAATCAATTGAATAGCTATTTATGGACTCTGTACCATCTAGAATAAACTGTCTGCTGTATGCAAAGCACTATAGCACAAATAAGCAATGAGGAATAAGAAAGGTCATTTGTACTAATAAAGGGGGGTGCGGGAAGGAAATCTGTGAATACTTTGTTATCAATATTCCAAGAGGTTTGTGATTGCTGGATTGTGAGAGAAGATATCAGAGAGATTTCTGTGAGCAACCATTACGTAAATAGTTAACTTTTAAAAACGTTTGCCATAGAAAACCATCTGAGGCTGCGTACTGTAATCTCTACTACTAGGGCAGAGTGAGGCTTGTGAATCACTTGAGTTTAGGAGTTTTGAGTTGCAGAAAGGCTAAGTCCAGCACAAATACATTAAGTCCTTGGAACAACCCCCAAATTGGTGGTGGGAGGTGGGTGGGACACCTGGCTCCCTAAGGAAGGGTGATCTAGTCCTGCTCAGATACAGAGCAAGTCAAAGCTCCCCTGAGGATCAGCAGTACAATTGGGTCCATGAGTGACCACTGCAATTGCAGACTGGGTCAGATAAAAAGATCTAGTCTCAAAAAGGAAAAAAAAAAATGACATTTCCATACAAACAATTCAAACCAGAATGTAATGAAACCTTAAAATAATTCATGTTTACAAAGCATTTGATGGCTTACAAAACACTCTCCTTAACAACTTGGAGGTCCCATGTAGATATTATCCCAAGGTTATAGGTTGAAACTAAATGATTTGCCCACAATCACACAGGAGGAGTCTAACCCAGGTTTTCTGATTCAAATGACAGCAATCCCTCTCCTACTGACTCTATAGAAAAGAACCACTTTTGACACTTCAAACAAAACAAAATAAAATACCAATAAGCAACTTTGTTCCCAAGCTCACTCCAATCACTTGAGTGTTTACTGAGTAACTATTATTCTCTTTGTTAGGTGCTATAGAGGGTACAAAACAAAGGCAGGGCCTAATTACAGGCCCACAGAGAAACTGTGATGTAGCTGGGGGAAAGTAAGCACTTATTCTTTCACAAGTTTCCTCTCCATGTGTTTATTAACTTTCAAAATATGTTTTCTGTAATGTAGATATCAGAATTCACTTAAAAACACACTATTTTAAAGAGTTCCACTTCCTAAAATAATAATAGTAGCAGTAACAGCAACAATAATAATTAATAATAATAAATAAAGCATCAGGGCTTCATATTATAGTGAACTACATATCTATTATCTGTAAAAACCGATGGAACACTGAGGGCTGCTCATAGAGGTTATTGCTAAATAAAGGCTCTTTTGAAAAATGTATAATGTATTTAAAAATAAATAAATAAATTTGGGAAAAAGAAGAAAACAGAGAAAATACCTTCCTGGATGACATGATCTGACATTCAACTTAATTGATTCAACTTCAGATTTGAGGTCTATTGGGATTGTTTTTTATCAGTTGCATTAAAATCATAGAATGTGCAAGTAGGAAGTTTCCAGTCTGATTTCATGTTTTCATACCCAAGGAAACTGAAAGCTACGGATCTGAAATGGCCAGTCTGTGTTGTCATAGCTATTTTAATTGGTTCTCTTGCTTACCAATCTGAGAGTTCTTTCCTGATAAAGAATTTCTAATTTCTAAATTTTTTTTATACATTAAAAAATTCTTTAGCCTTTTCACCCTGGACTTTAGTACTGGAAATAAAATAATGTAAATGTTGTTCTGAACTACTTTTTCTATAATATAGTTATGCAATTTCCTAGGAAGCTAAAAAAAAAAGTCTGCATTGTGACAGGAGAGATGGTGTACTAGATACTCCTTTTTCCATTAATTTTATAGTAATTGCAAGAGTAAAAGCCATGTCCAGAGTGCATGTTTCAACTGCCTCAGGGAGGATCCAATTACAAACTGATGTGTTTCCAACACATGTAGTTTGCATTTTTAATTTGGAAACACCTCCTAGAGAATACAATCCTTTGGTTTTGTTAAATTCACTGTGGATTGCAGCTGAGTTAGCCATTTCTGAAATGCATAATAATTGTTTCTTGAAACTTTGGTAAGTCAAATATAAAAGGAGAGGGGTGGGTACAGATAGGAACATGCATATACAGTAATTTATTCCACAGATACCTACTGAGTGCTTTGGTGCAAGGTGCCATGCTACATAATGTAAAGTAGAGAGATATCCTTGTAATACAGCCCCAGCCCTCTAGAAGCTCACAATTTAGTAATGGTGTGCTTAACACATATAAACAAAACAATGAAAACAAACTGTGTAGTTCATAGTCAATAATTTTTCATCCAACACAAGAAATGTCTGTGTAAGTCAGAGGAAACAATTTGAACTGCTTTGTCAATTTTAACTTGCTCTCGTGAGTGTATAAGACACCTTTTGACTATGTGGAGAAAAATAACTTAGACTACAGGCATTCTTAACCTAGGGTCCATGGATTTTATTTATACTCATGCGTGTGCACACACACACACACACACACACACACGCACACGAAAGAGAGAGAGAGAAAGAAAGAGAGAGAGAGATGTATTTCACTATAATTTCTTGCATTTATGCATTTAAACACATTATTCTGAGAAGGGATCCACAGTATCACTAGACCAGGGGTAGGGAACCTACTGCCTTGAGGCCACATGCGGGTTCCCTGCCCCTGCATTAGAGTATCAAAGGTGTCATTACACCATTGTGTCAAAATAGGGTTAAGAACCCTTAAATTTGAAGAACAGATTTTGAGAAATTTCTTTTCTTCTTCCTGTATTTTATGTCATAGGATCACAAATTAAGAAGTTGAAGGATGAGGCATCTAGGTGGCACAGTGGATAGAGAACCGGCCCTGAACTCAGGAGGACCTGAGTTCAAATCCGGCCTCAGACCAAACACTTGACACTTACTAATTGTGTGACCCTGGGCAAGTCACTTAACCCCAATTGCCTAAAAAAAAAAAAAGAAAGAAAAGAAGTTGAAGGGAACTCAGAGATTGTCTAGTGTACGCTACCATTTTGCTTTAGATGAAATTGAGGCCCAGAGAGATTAATTTGACTCTTCATAGGTGACTAGTTGCAGCAGCATTCAAATTCAGATCCTCTAACTCCAAATGCATAATTCTGAATGTAAGTATTATAATTCAATTAAATATGCAACCCAAATGCTTTAAAATTTAACATTATCAAGCACACACATAATTAAAAGTACATAAATGTACCTATCTATTTTCATATCTGAGGAAGACACAAATAGAGGTAAATCTACAAAACTCAGAAAAACTAGTATTGTTCTCTAAGTACCAAAATAAAACAAGATTAAAAGCTTGTCATTTTAGTGGAATCCACTGGCCATTTTGCACATATTTCATTGTGGCATAAAGCTTTGATTTGAATGTACAGATTACAAAGGATAGCACACCAGATAATGTAAGGCCATACTACAAGGATGAAGAAGAGGAGGTGGATAAACTACATGAATAAAGTTGCATTTTGAAATGACAGGGGGAAAGAAGAGTAAGCCACTAGTTCTAGGAAGAACTGAGAAAATGAAATCTTGTTATCTATATAGTTCTAAACCAACTTGTTTTTTAAGCAACACATATTGAAATTTTCAAATTAAACAAAAAATTGATTGGCAATGCTGATATACTTCAATTAGCTTACAAATGATAGGTATAATGAGAAGAGGCTGCCTGGAGATATCAGAAGAAAATCGGAAAGAATTGATTAAGCAACTCTTGGAGGAACAATATTTAAAATTTCTAATTATTTCATTAACTTTACTAGTATTAATCACAATAACAATTATAATAATGTGATGTGTTTTCCCTTTCAAAGCACTCTACAAGTATTCATTAATATCCACTACACATACAAACAATAGAGTAATATAAACAAGCCAATTGGGTTAAGGAGCTTTGGAGGATTTGAACAAATAGGATTTGAAGGAATTAAGTGAGGAAACTACAGAGCATGTCAATTTCAAATCCAGCATGAGAACTAGAGGGATGGCTGCCTGTCCTGTGTTCATTTCACAGAGCAGGCCACACACTTCAATTAGAATATTTAAAAAATGTAAAGAACCATTTAATGATATTTATAGAATTATTTTTGATATAAATTTGCATCCTAGTTTTCTCTGTCAATGATGCAGATACTCAATGAATCAAATAAGAGCTGTCCATAATTTAACCAATGGGAACTGGACAAAGGTTCATCTCTTAATAGCTAGGGAATTCTATAACATAACTACCAGCGTGTCAAATTTCTATTAAACCACTAAGTGGCTAAAAATGGAATTGCAGACTCTGAATCCAAAATTCATCTCCCTGTGTGGTTCACAAACAAATACTATTCATTTAAGTTTGAGAGAGAGAGAGAGAGAGGAAGGGAGGGAGGGAGGGAGGGGGACAGAGAGAGAGAGAGAGAGAAAATGAAAATCTATTTTTACATGACTCAAGTAGAAATGAAATACTGGTTATAACAAATTATTTTGGAAAAAAATACATATTTTCAAGTGTGTAGTCTTTAATAAATAGCCATTATAAGATGTAGAAAAAAAAAAGAACTGATCAGCCCCCTATGATCTCCAAATGTGATTTATCCATTATAATCATCTTCAACTTCCACAACATTTGCCCCTTCTCTCCACTCACACTGTAACTATGGTATAGATGGCCCTCACTGCCTCTCACCTGGACCACTGAAATAGTTTCCTAATTGGTCTCTTGGCATTTAGCCTCTCCTTTCTCTAATCCATCCTGCATGTGGCTGCCAAATTGATTTTCCTAAAGCACAGGTCTGGCTATATCACACCTTCAAAAAGCTCTAGTGATTCTCTGTTGCCTCTAGGATAAAATACAAGTTCCTTTCTTTGACATCTAAATCCCTTCACAATTTGCCTCTAGCATATCTTTTCCAGTCTGATTAAACATTACTTTCCTTAATGCATTCTTTGTTCAAGCCCAACTGGTACACCTGCTGTTCTCTGAATAAGATATTATACCTCTTGCCTCCACACTTTTAACTAGGTTGTCCGTAATGCTGGACCATTCTTTCTGCTCCTCCCTGCTTTGTGGAACTCATTGTTCAGTCATTTTTCAGTTGCGTCCAACTCCTTGTGGCCCCATTGGGGGTTTTCTTGGCAAAGATACTGGAGTGGTTTCCCACTTCCTTCTCCAGCTCATTTTACAGATGAAGAAACTAAGGTAAATAGGGTTAAGTGACTTGCCCAGGTTCACACAGCTGGTAAGTGCTTGAGGTAAAATTCGAACTCACAAAGATTCATCTTCCTGACCCCAGGACCACTCTATCCATTGTGCCACCTAGCTGCTCTATCTTCCTTTAGATCTCAGGTCAAGTGCCACTCCCTTAAAAGGCCTTACCTGATATCCCCTGTCGTTAGTTTCACATACATACCCTCAATTCCATGTGTCAGGCAAGTCAAGCCATTACCTCTCTTCATACCCTGATGGAGACCACCCAGGACTCCAAAACCAAGAAACCTAGAATAATAGCACCACCATTCCAAAGACCACTGACCCTGCTTCCAGTCTAGTTCTGGTAACTATCAATGAGGGAACTGAAACTCATAGAGGTGTGACCTGGAAACTGTTTCTGCAGCTGCTCCAGTCCCTACTTCCCAAGAAACCAGAGACACTGACTATAAAGAAAAGACATTTCTTACTAACAAAGGCTCTGTTATTGCAAAATAGTTCAAAATCAGAAAAAGTTATTGTTTTATCCATGGAAATGACATTGAAGAAGAGGGATTGCCATCTGCTTTTCCACTGTATCGTAAAGACCAGGGTTTCCTTCTATTTGATGGGAAGCTGAACCCTACTACGTGTTTTCTCTCTCCCTATTAGAATGTGAACTCCTTGCAGAGACTCACTTTTCTGTTTGTATTCTGAACACTTACCATTCTACTTTGCACATAGTAAGCACTTAATATATATTTTTCATTCATTAATTCATATATAAACATTCCAAATGCATTAGTAAATGTAGGATCTTATATTTATACTTATCTCTACACATTAAGAAGCAAGGTTCTTTGATACAAAAAAATATTGTAGCCTGGTTGTTGTCCTTCATTCCTGAAGAGGAATAAAAAGACATCACTATGTTGGTTTTGTTTTATTACAGTGTGTCTAACTGTGGCTGATCAGACCAATATGCGCTTGGAATGTTCTACCACAGGTTGGGCACAAATAGTCCATGTGAACATGTGGGGTGGATTCTCTACATCTGTGCATCTCGTGTTTCTTTTGAATTACTTTAATTCTGCTTTGCTCACACAGCACAGCACTTTCTCTGATGTGGGCATGCCATGGTGAATGGTCCTGTGCTAGTGTCTCCCATGTCACACAATTAATTCCAAAGTTCTTAAGAGAGATCTTCAGAGTGTCCTTGTATCACTTCTTCTGACCACCGTATGAATTCTTGCTCAGCATGAGCTCTCTATAAAATAGTCTTTTTGGAAGTGTATGTTTTGCATTCAAACAACACAGCCAGCCCATCAGACTAGTTAAAATTTGTCACACACCATCATTGATCCATAAACCCACAATTAGGAAAAGTGCATAATAAATACAAAAATCTCTTTATAAAATTTGTACTGTAGAGAAAATACCTGTATCTCATTCACTAATAACTTGGAATAACAGTACAAGCCAAAATATGTTGATAAAGGTTTCATAGATTCTTAAGACTTTTAATTACCATCTTGTATGACAGTAGTCTTCAAGAAGACCTGGGTTTAAGTCCCACTACAAGACCCTCACTAGCTATTATGAATGGATAAAAACAACCTCAATCTCAATTTACTCAAATGGAGAATAGGGAAGGATAAAAGCTAATGTCCGTGCATGTACAACACTTTACAAAACTTAGAGCACCATATAGATGTCACTGTTGTTGTTGTGGTGGTGGTGTGGTGGTGCTGGTGGTGATGGTGGTGATGATGAAGATGATGATGATGATGATGATGATGAAAGCTTTTTCTATATAAATAATTGTTAGGAAATGTGTCTATAGGATATCCCCCAAAATGTTTCAAAGGGGAGGCAGGGGGAGTCAGAATTGATGACTTTATCAATACAATTACTATTTTCAATTTTTTTCCTTAAAAATGCATTAATTCAATGACATTTTTTGAGCATTGACTATGTGTAGGCACTGAGTAGGGTGCCTTAATGGAGAATCACATAAAAACTGTGAAAATGACAAGCATTTTCATCACTCCCAATGTAAATGGATTCCAAAAAAAAAATGCTTTTAACCTAAAACTATGTTGGTTGTCACCACCATGAAGACACAGCCTCTTTCATTTTCATCAAGCTACTTTGTACTGGACTTTTGTTCAATGTACATGGCATGAGCCCATAGAAACACAGTGAAATCCAAAGTGGTCTATTTATTTTTTACCCCTTAAAAACTGCCTAAATTTAGTTATTTAAAAATAAAACAAAATCTGCAAAATTATTTTACTTAGCATACTTGAAAGGTATCTTTGAAATTTATTCATTATATTTAGAATTTTTCAGAGCTAGAAATTGAGATACACAACAGCTTCTAAGACCACTACACTAAGATTATATGATAGCTCAATTAAAATTTCTCTTCTATCACATCTAATCACATTCTTAGTGTTACCTTGGACGTTCCTAATGTAACTTTGGGGGTAGAATAATCAATTAGTTGTCTGACCAGACTACTATAAGAGACATATAAAAAAAATACTACTAGGTTGACTTCGAAAATTCAATTGGGGGCAGCTAGGTGGCATAGTGGATAGAACACCAGTCCTGGGCTCAGGAGGACCTGAGTTCAAATCTGGCTTCAGACACTTGACACTTACTAACTGTGTGACCCTGGGCAAGTCACTTAACCCCAATGCTTAGCCATAAAAAAAAAAAAAAACCAAGAAAATTGCAATTGAATCCTGGAAAAAAAAAAGACACATGAAATATGGAAGTTTAGAGGAATCCTTTCCTTTCCATCCACATATTCACAGCAAGGGCTTCAGGTGAACTGAACTCAATTGCCTAATGCATAACATTTAAAAATTACCTACAATTTTATCCTTTATCTATAAAGGTCATCTTTGTAAAGTTTACTTCTTCCTTAATTAGTTGAATGTAGGTTAATAATTGAAACCCTCAAAGCCAGTAAGATAGTAGCTCTTGTCAATTCTATTTGGACAATATCTGTTGCAGACATTCCCATTTATAAATATAAATATAGGTATACAGATACATACATATCCATCTTTTTTCTTTTTGGCAGTGATTCATTTATTTTTCAATTGTTTTTCAATTAATAAGTATCTAATCTCTCTTTTACCACCCCACCCAATGCTGAAAAAAATGAAGATGAAAACTTAGGTAATAAACACATATAGTTGAACGAAACACATTCCTATATCGAACAAGTACAAAAATACACATCTCATTCTTCATGTCTAGCTCATCACCAATCAGAAGATGGGAAGCATTCTAAGTTATTGGTCCTCTGAAAGAATGCTGAGTTCATAATTTTTTCAAAATTATTCATTTTTATAATGTTGTTGTTATACTATGCATTGTTCTTTGGTTCTGCTCACTTTACTCTGCTTCAGTTCAAAACGTTTTCAAGTCCCTTCTTCCGCCTTCCTTGCTTGCACAGACATCTACTTGCACCTCCCAACTGTATGATATGTCACGTCCTTACTTCTCAGAACCCCATTTTCTCCTCCCTTTCCTTTCTCCTTTTAAGATAATCAGAACAAACAAAAGTCACTTCTAATCCCTTCAACTTACTTGATTCCCATTATGACCCTTCCTGACATCAGTTCTTAGGTTATACTTGCATCATCTTTCTCACCCTTATGGAATGCAGACACTTCATCCTTATAAAGTCATTTCCTGATTATTCACTTGCATTTACCCTAGTATGTTTCTCTGTGCTCCTGTGTTTGTATTTATAAGTTACTACTGAAAGCCTTTCATAAGAAATGATTGATAGTCCTCTGTTTTTTTTGATAATTAATTAATTTATTTTTAATTTTCAACATTCATTTCCATAAGATTTTGAGTTTTAAATTTTCTCCCCCTCTTATTTTCCTTTCCCCTAAAGATAGCATACAATCTGATATAGGCTCTACATAGACATTCATGTTAGACATATTTTCAATTAGTCATGATGTAAAGAACAACTAGAGCGAATAGGAGGAACCATAGGAATGAAGTAATAAAACAAAACAACAACAGAAAAGGAGAGCAAATAGTATGCTTCCATCTGCATTCAGACTGTATAGTTCTTTCTCTAGGTGTGGATAGTAATTTCCATTGCCAGTCTTTTGGAGTTGTCTTAGATTCTTGCATTGCTGTGAAGAGCCAAGTCTATCAAATTCAGTCATCCCATAAAGTGGCTGTTACTGTGTACAATATTCTCCTGATTCTACTCATTTCACTCTGCATCAGTTCACGTAAGTCTTTCCAAGTTTTTTTTTTAAGTCTGCCTGCTCATCATTTCTTATAGCATAATAGTATTCCATTACATTCAAATCCCACAACTTGTTCGGCCATTCCCCAATTGATGGGCATCCCCTCAATTTCTAATTCTTTGCCACCACAAAAAGAGCTGCTATAAATACTTTTGTACATGGGGGTCCTTTTCCTGTTTTTATGATCTCTTTGGGATACAGCCCTAGAAATGCTATTAATGGGTCAAGGAGCACGCACAATTTTATAGCCTTTTGGGCATGGTTCCAAATTGGTCTCCAGAATGGCTGGATCATTTCACAACTCCACCAACAATGTATTAGTGTTCTAATTTTCCCACATCTCCAAAATTTATCATTGTCCTGTTTTGTCATGTTAGCCAATCTGATAGGTGTGATGTGGTACCTCAGAGTCGTTTTGATTTGCATTTCTCTAATCAATAGTGATTTAGAACATTTTTTCATATGACTGCAGATAGCTTTAGTTTCTTCCTCTGAAAACTTCCTGTTCATATCCTATGACCATTTATCAATTGGGGAATGATTTGTATTCTTATAAATTTGACTCACTTCTCTACATCTATTTCTTTAAGTCCATTTTTCCTCCATTTCTTTAAATCCATTTTTCCTCCTGTTGCATTATACTCCATTTTTCCTATAAAATACTTTTAGTTGTAAGCCAATATCTTCCATCTTTTGGAGTGTAGTATTCTATTCTCCATTTAGGTTATAGCTGCTAAATCTTGTGTGATTTTGACTATGGTTACTTTATCACTTTAATTATTTCTTTCTAGAAGCTTGAAATATCTCTTCTTTGACCTGGAATTGCCATCCTTGTGGGCAAGATGAAGAGATGTAGGCTAACTAGTCAGACATTTTGGTACATTTAGAACTAGTTAAACAAATGGACCTAAAGACAAATCCCTTGGGCACTCCCCATGAGAACTATCCCTGAGTTGACATCAGCCCAGTGAGGACTGCTCTTTGGGTATTGGTCAACATTTCTGAAAAATCAATAATTTAGATAAAGGCACCATTGTTGGATTTAAATGACATGAATCTTGGAATATCAGTTATTATTAAAATCACTGGAAGATGGAATCAAGATCCAAAAATATCTTGATAGGGTAGAACAATGGGTCAATCTAAATGAGACAAAATTCAATCAGAATAAATATAAAATTATACATTTGGGTTCAAAAAAACAATTTTACTAATATAGCATGGTGGAGGTGTGGTAAGAGAAGATTGTTCCTAAGCACAAATGCATCAATCAGATTAGACCTATGTATCTTCTTTCTCTTTGTTGATGATTTTGAAATATGTTCCTATATTTCACTGGATGTTAGATTGTCTGTCCTCCCTGGGGTTGGGAGTTGCACTGGAACCTTTGTTGGCAAACAGCAAACACAAGACAGGAGTAGCAAAACTCAATCTTATCTAAGTTCCAGTTTTGAATTTCTTGCATCATATCACAGTGCTTAAGTTTTGCTAGTTTTTGTTTAGGACTTTTTTATGATATGTAAGTAGAAGTCTGTAAATTGATCAATGAATCACAGGAAAATGCTATTGATCTCTATATCATCATTATCAGAAGCAATTTGCTATCAGCTTCTCTGTGGAGGTAATTAACTCCTTTGACTTAAACACATTCAGCACATTTATAATGCAAAGAATGAAGATAACATGTGATCTGGTGCTATCAGCTTCCCACTGTATTTGATTTAAAAAAAAAAAGTCTGTTACTCTAATTAACTCCTGATGATGCATAAGAACAGAAACCCTGAGTATCCAATTTCAGTCCCTTCAAAAGTAACTCATGGATAAGAACCCTTAATTTTCCTCCTGCAGTGAAGTTTACCAGTTTAGTTGTACATCAAGTGCCCTTATTTTAAAAATCTCAATTTTTGAGAGTGGAAGACTGTAGTATAAGAAGATATTCGTTTCAATGAGAAAGATCAAGGAATATGGCTGAATGCCATGCTATTGGGATATTTTACTATATTACAAAGTATTCTAAGAAAAAAAAAGTGTAGGAAAATTCATCTGTTCTTATCAGCCCTTTTTTTTTCTTATTAGAACTACATTCAATTAAAACAAATGATTAAAATGAAGCTAAAGTCATTAAATAATTGTTCATTTTTTTGTTTACAAACTTTTTATGAAATAGATATTTAATTTCTTCCTATTATTCATTAGTGATGGCAACATGAGATGCCAAATGGCATTGGTTAGGGTGCAGTATTTTACAAGCCAAACAGTTTCCATCTTGTAAGGGAAATTGGACTTCAACCAGGTCAGGAATTCAGCTGTATTCTTTTAATACTTGGACTAACAGCAAAGTGCCTGCTGTAAGATTCTTAGTATTAGGGAAAAAAAGGCTCTGAATATTAGTTTATTTGAATAAATTTTCATTATTATTGGTCAGTTGCTACTGTAGTAATACTGAATAAAATAGGTAGGAATTGATGTATCTCGTTACTAGGATTCAATATTTTTGGCCTTCATTTTCTAGCCAAAGCTTCAAGTAAAGAAACGCTTCTATTTTCAGTATCATTAGGGAGATTATGGAACCTGGGACCTCAGAGGCTTTGGACTGTTCCTTTTGCTACTCTTACCTAGGCATTTTTTCAATTAAAGATAAGGCTCAGTTTTGACATATAGCTGTGGTCCCTTTGTTTTACTGCACTGAATGTCTCTATTTTGCCTTAAATGAACAATGTTCTGCTTGTCAACATAGACACTTTATTAGGAGAAACCCCAAATGATAAATAAAATTTTACAATGCCCAGGGCCCTCTGTCCATGCATACTTTATACACTGCTCCTGATATGTGAATTATAGAACTGAGGTATAATCCTAGGCTCACATTCAGCAATATCAACCTGATATAACAAAAATGCTTATAATATCCTATTTCATCACCAAAGGGACAGTTAAGGGACACGGGACCAGGCTTCACAAATGGCATATCTAGAACATACAATTTATTTTTATTTTATCATTATTATTATTATTATTTACAGACTTCTAGGTTGTCTTAAATATCAGAACAGCCTTTCATCAAGTCTTGATTGGCTGACTGTTAACCTTGAACCAACCCAAGCTTGTTTAGAATGTATTACATAAAAGCTGAGAAAAGTAATACATTGCATTATTAATAGAGAAACACAGTAAAACCTTCATTTACTATCAATGTAGCAGTAATCTGGCATATACATTACCTTTTAGAAATTGAAACATTGCTCTGTCTACTTGAATTGCTAATGTGAGGCGGAGACAGGCAGAGAAAATTCCTAAATAATAGGAAGCTCTTAAATATGGGTTTTCAGTTTCTTATTGTGAAATCTTGGCATTAATTGTGTGATTCCCTGTGCCAAAGTCTACTTTAAAGTTGGATGCTTTCTTACTATGAAAAATGCATGAAACTGTGTCGAACAATCTGGAACACACTTAATAGTTTCTAAATTTCTAATTTGCTCAATTGTTTCAGAAAGTTTATGACAACTGTGGGAAATAGAGGCCTCAAGGCACAGAAAGCAATTGCCTCAACTGGTGGTGACAGTTGTACCATATTCTGTCCTTGTCAGTCTGGAAAACTAGGTGGCATATTGGAAGGAGTGTTGGAAAGAACTGGGTTTAATTCCTGACTCTGACACTTGCTAGTTGTGTGACCATGGGAAAGTCATTTAATATCTCTTTTCTCATCCAGATAATGATAACAGTTTTATCTATTTTAAAGCGCTCTTGTGAGTCTCAAGAGAAATAATACATAGAAAATACTTTCCAAACTTCGAAATGGTATAGAAATGCAAATTGTTTTGTCTCTCCCTATCTAAAATATGACCTCTTTGACAGCAGGGGATATCTTATTTTTACATTTAAATGCACAGTGCTAAACATCATGCTTGGCATAGCATACTTTATAAATGTTTTTTCATTTATTTGATGTTAGATTCTCATTGACCCATTTCAGGAAGGACAGACACATAATTAGAGAGACTCCAAAAGAAAGAGACCAAGATGGAGAGTGGCCTCAAGATCAGGCCATATGAGGATTAGCTGGAGGGAGTGAGAATGTTTACTTAAGAGAAGAGAAGCCTTGGGTGCTACACAATAGCTACGTTCAGGTTTCTGAAGGCCTATTATGTAGGAAAGGGGTCCAAATTGTTTTACTTGGCCTTGAAGGGCAGAATGAAATGACTTTGGATGGAGCTGAAGAAAGGCAGATTATACTCTTATCTAAACAAAGACTTCCAAACAATTAATAAAAAGAAAAACCTGCTGCCTGGGGAGGTAGAAAGTTCATTTTAACTACAGGTCTTTAAATAAGATATACATAACCACTTCCAATTCTGATATTCTTTAATCCTCTAATGATAAAATTATGTGATCCATAATGGACAATCATATGTATTCACTAACAAAGTAATGAATTCATGGGGGAGAATTCTCCTGGCCTTACCTTGCTTTGGAGATTTTAAACTCTCTCCATGACAGATCCGGACAATAGTAGCCAAATAGATACTCTGGTAATATCTAGAGGAAACTAGTTGGTTTTGTTTTCCAAAGGATAACAAAAACTTTATATGAAGCCAAGAGATTTCATGTCTCAATCTTCACTCACTTGAAGTACAACCTTGGAACAGACCCCAATCTCTGCCAAGTCTGCTGGTGTATTAGATGTACCCACTGTAAGGAACTATGAGGACAAGAATAGATGATGCTCATGATAGGCAGGCCTTGAATTCATTATAATTGCATTGCTTGAGGAATCTCTTAAGAGATCTCAAATTGATCAACCTCAAACTGATAATATCGTAGATCCATATGAATATTTGTATGTATACATATGTAGTAAATTTGATGCTTATAGAATTGTCTACAAGTTTTGAATCAAAACTTTAATGTATAGACAATACAGTCTATGTTTTCTTGGCCAGAAATATGACACTAAACAAATGACAATGTTTATTAAGCAAGTTCTACTTTCCTCCCTAGAAGGACTCTTGGCTTTTCTCTCAATTCCATCAGCAAAATCTTTTGCTCTGTATTTCAATTAGAAAACTGTGCCAGCAGGATTGTATCCAAATGGCTTATAATGATCCCAATTCACATCTGTAAATAGAAATGCTATTTCCTTAATAGTCATACACTCTCCTGAAGTATATGGAAACAGATTTACAGTTAAGGAGTAAGATTCCCAAAAAGATAAATAGATACTTTAAAAGGAAATCACTGGCTGAAGAGAGGAGGAAAAGACATGAAATCATTTCATGATTTCCTTTAGTTTCTACATCCATTAACTTTCAATAGTGATAAGACTGGGTGGATCAACATCAATTTACTGCTCAGAAGGCCTTGTGAGCAGTTATAAAGTACTCAGGCGCTACCTAATTTTAGAGATCTTTAGATCAATTGGAAAATACAATTCTAATCACCAGTGAGTTGTGCCTAGATGTTATAGAATACTAGATTCTTCTCCAGAATACTATAACTCTCAGTATTTATAAAGCGATTTTCTCATAATCGACATGTAAAGAATGTTTCTTCAAATTTAAAAAAAAAATTAAGTGGAGGAACCTATGGGCTTTCTCAAGACCAAGAAATTTTTCTAACACCAATAAAAGCAACTTGTGACATTAAAGGAAAGATTATCAAGTCATTTCCCCCATTTATTTCCCTTTTCTGTTTCCCAATTATTTTAGAAATAAAAGTGTGAACAACAAACAAAAAAAGGCATATTTCCAAAAGGAGGACATTAGCATAGTAAGATAAACACTTTGATGTCAACAAGAGGCATTTATTAAATGCCTATTATAGTCCAGATGTTGTGATTTCATGGTGCATTGTGGTAGGACCATCTCAAAGAATTCAAAGTCAGACCCACCTCTAATCCAAGTAAAGGCATTTATTGGGAATGATGCCTTCAACAGGCTGGGTTCCAAGAGGAACCATCAACTTAGTAAGACAAGACAGGTGATTTTATAGTGTAATGACTGTGAATATACAACAGAAATTATGAATATTAAAAAGGCAGGAGGGGTTTGTCAAAGGATTGGTAATAGTGGAGGGGTCCCAGCCTCAGCAAAACCTACAATGTATACAGAAAAACCCAATAGGGGAGCATTTATATGTGATAATGACATTATAATAAACCTTTCTACATCACAAGTTTACTCTAGGTCAATTCTATACTGCTACTGCACAGGTGCTATATTAGGGGAGGCCCCTTCTGTGGTTCAGTGGTCAAACATCCTGGTCGCGCTGCTTTCTGACTGGCTATCTATTGTGGTCCTGTAGGGTCAAGATGGATAGGTAGGTAGCATAGTCCTGTCTTGGGCTGTTTGGATGATGTGGTTGTGGTTGAGTGGTTGGTGTTAGAAAAAGTTGAGTTTAAACATGAGAATTGGATCTGAGGACAGAGGCTAGCAAGAGGCAGTAGCTACATTGAGTCTGGGGGCCTGTGGTGTGGTTAAAGCCAGATTATGTGGTCAAATCAGGGCATGCCTGTTGTTCAGTGAGGCCCATAAAGAATTTAGAATATTAGGGCTGGGGGCAGCTTTATTAGGATTCCATCACAGGCACTGACTGCTAAGGTATTATGGATATAGAAAAAGGGAAGTTCTTGAGGAAATTAGAGTCTAATGGGAAACGTAACTGTTCACCTAGTATGCAAACTATATCTATCTATCTATCTATCTATCTATCTATATCTATATATACACACATGTATAATGTATGTGTATATACACACATACAGATATATATATATACACATGTATGTATGTGTGTATGTATATATATCTATACATGTTAAATTGAGGATAACCAACAACGGAAAGCCACTAGTGTTAAGAGGACTCTGAAAAGGCTCCTTGGAGAAATTGGGATTTTAGCCAGAAAAGCAGGGAAGACAAGAGGCAGTGATAAGAAGGGAGAGAACTCAGGCATGAAAGACAGTCAGTGTAAATACATGGAGTTGGGAGATGTAGTATCTTGAAAATAGAGAATTCTTATCCTAGTCCAATTAGTATTTTAAAATACAAGAAGAAAACTGAGCATCAGCTAAATTATAAATGGGGGAGAATAATTTTTATGGTCTTAGTCAATTGTTGTCACATTGAAGGTCTAACTTGGACATTCCTGCTTAGATGACTAAGAGGCAAAGTAATGAGAACAAGGTTGAAACATCTTTTGGTTTCTAGTTCTTCCAAAATCATCACTTACTAGTTGTATGACTTTGAACAAGTTATACTTACCTCTCTGTTGCTTCTGTATTCTCATGTGGGCAAATAGGGATGACAATACCTGGACTACCTAACTTATTAACCTGTTGTGAGAAATGCAATTTGGAAACCTTAATATGCCAAAGGAATCTTAGCAATTATTGTCAGTGTCTTTGGTAAATAGAAGGGTTAAAAGATTAGACTCTAACCCAGGAATTTGCATGTAGTCAAAAGAGCCATCTTTCCCACCAATGAAACAAACACTGGAATATACTACATAGGTGAGACAGGGAAACATGAGAGAAATACAGTGTGTTCCAAAAGTCTTAGTGCATCTTTAGCTTAAAATTACACTAAGAGTTTTGGAACACTGTCTAACCAAAAGTCCTAAGCTCACAGAATTCATATTCTAACTGAGGGGAAACAAAATATGTAAAACAGAAAGCAGTGAATTACTTTTTAATCTTTTTCTTTTTTTCTTTTGTTACTTCTATTATTAAAAAGCACTTACTATGTGCCAGGCACTGTGCTAAACACCGATGATGAAAAGTAAAGCAACTTCCACAGTTCCTGCCCCTTCAAGAGGCATCTGGAGGCAGCAGATAGAATGCTGGGTCTGTGTCAGGAAGACCTGAATTCAGATCTAGCTTCAGACACTTACTAGTTGTGTGACCCTGGGTAAGTTACTTAACCTTTATTTGCCTCAGTTTCCTCAACTATAAAATGGGGATAATAATAATATCTACTTCCCAGAATTTTTGTGAAGACCAAAGGAAAAAGTATTTATAAAGTGCTAATCATAAGGTGCTATATAAATGTTTATTTCCTTCCCTTCCCCTTTTTACCACAACCCAAAGGGATCAATTATAATGAGAGAGATAACACACAAATGACAATGAAAATACAAGACACAGAGGGGTTAAGTGGAAGGTAATCTCAGAGGGAAGGGATTAGTAACAGGCAGGAAAAGGCCTCTGGTAGTTGGTAAGATAAAGGAAGCCAGGGAAGCCCAAAGGAGATGGGAAAAGGGAAAACATTCAAGGTCCAAGAGAATATTCCGTGAAGACGTATTTCAATAAAAGTCTGATATTCTAATTATAGCAGGGAAAATTCTCTTGTTCTACGTAGAAATCCCTTGCATTTGCAGCAACAAGTATCCAAGTTTACATTAACTTATTTGCCATATTCTTGTCAGAGCTGACAATTCTAAAATGAGTGGTCGGTTATATTTATCATTTTTATGGAGCCGAAACCCAACATACTTCTGGTTCACTAAAATCTATGCTTGGGAATAACAGTGAAGTGCAGGGAATTTAGGCAAAATCCAGAGGCTCCGTTGATCTTAATTATAAAACTACCAGCAAAAAGACCAGCTCCCTTGGCTATTCTCTTACCAGGAAACTAATGAAAAAGGGAAATTTATGTCCAATCATAAATCCCAAACGTTTCAGTTTCATTTTTCCCAAGTTTATTTTCTCACCTAGCTAAGCAGCATTTCATTCTATTATTAGCCACTGGCCCAATATCAGCTGACCAGCGTCCATCAAACTCCAACTCAATGAGCTCAGGGACTCCCAAGGAGCTCTGTGCACTCAGACTTTTGCTTACAGCTTCTAATTATTTTCTAACAGATAATGGGAACATTTAAGTTCAGAGAGGTTAGATTAAGCTTGTAAGTAGATCAAAATCCTGGATAAAAATTGTAGATCCCAGGATCACTGCTGGAAACTAAGATTTTTTTTTTTTCCTGAAGAGATGAAGGGCTATTTGCTGACTGCTTATTTTAATGTGTCAGACTAGTCTAATACTTCTACCACCACAGAGGTGTTCATTCAGATTTCTAATCATAGTTTGCCTGGCTCTTTGCTGTTATAAGTGACAGAGCGCCTCCTTACAATGATGAGAGCACTTCACCATCCAGTGAACACAGGGGTACTTAGGAGCCACAGGCAGCATCTAACATAGCTATGAAGATAATCCTATAACCTGAATTTCAGTGCAAAGCAAACTTATCTTGGGCTTTTTATTGAGGGCCATGCTATGAGCAATTATTTTTTAAAAATGCAGTGAAATAAAGCACTGGTTTTAAGAAACAAACAAAGATTAAATCTTACTTGGGTGATTTATTAGTGGTGTCCCTAGGACATGTCACTGAACATCATTGAGATCTAAAATGGGCTTGCTAATGCTTACATCACTTATGTATGGGTTTCCCTTGAGGATCCAATAAGATGATTCACATAAAGACATTTTTTAATTATTAAGTGTGACATAAACATGAGTTGTTTCTGGTAGGAATAATAAAGTCCATGAGAGGTATTACGATACAGTGAATACACAGAACAGGCCTAATTTTCTGGAAGTGTTGAAGATAGTATTATCAGGGCCAGAATATCTATGTGACCTTGGGCAAGTCATTTAATGTCTCACTCCCAAGGGCAATACTCTAAAAATAGTCTTGCAAAACAGTTTCTTTTCTATGTTGTTTCTTCACCAGGAATTCCATGTATTAGATAAAATAACAATACAATCATAAAGTCTCTGCCAGTTAGGTGGTACAGTGGATAGAGTGTCAGGTCTGAAGTCAGGAAGACTCATCTTCCTCAGACACTTAGTAGCTGTGTGACCCTGGGCAAGTCACTTGATCTTGCTTGTCTCAGTTTCCTCATCCATAAAATGAACTAAAAAGGAAACAGCAAATCACTCCAGGCCCTTTGCCAAGAAAACCCCAAATGGCATCATGAAGAGTCAGATATGACTGAATAATGACCACAAAGTCTCTATATTGCATAAGGTCTATGAAGACTCAATAAACTAAAATCAGTGAGTATGTGATCTCATCAATGAAGCCAATCCATCCAAAAGAGTTACTAAGCATCTCTTATTTCTTCAGTGAAGAAGATAAGACTAAAGGTTGGAAAAATACATATTCATTAACAGAGATAGTTATATATGGAAACATCAATACATCAGTCTATTAACATGTATTTATTAAGTGCCTACTCAATGCCAGGTACCATGCCAGGCACTTTGAATACAAAGACAAAAATGAAGCAGTTCCAGGCCCCATGGAGCTTATATTCTATTAATCTTTCTATCAATGAGTGAGGCAAGTGATAAAGAAAAAAGCAACATTTAGGCATCACAGAAATATTTGCTGACCACAGGTGTTTGTGTATAACTACAGCAGATTGAAAATGATTTTAATGTAAGTTATAATACTTTCTAGGCCAGAGATTTTTGAGAAAAATAGAAACCTAATACTGTTCAAGGGTAGTTTAAGTACAATTCTGCTTGGAGGCAATGTGATGGGTTAAATGACCTGTCAAAATCCCTCTTTCTAGACATAGGGGATTTTGTGACATTTAGAAGGCTGAACTTTTTTTTAATGTGACTTTTGAATTTTTTCAATAACCAAAAAAAAGCTGTACTATATTTATAGATTTAAATCAGTACAACTCATTTGGCTGAAAGTAGTTAAATCTCATCTAAAATTTAAAAATGAAATGTCAACCTACTGCAATCATCACTATAACATAGTCACTAGTGAATAGTAATTGGAAACTATGCGAATGATTCTTAATAATATTAGGAATGAAGACTATAATTAAAGCACTATGTACTAAGTACATACTGAGATCCAGTGTGGGAGATATAGAATATCCTATAGAAAAAAGAATGGGAGGAAAGAATTGGATTTAGAGTCTGGAAGACCTGAGGTTGTATCCTGGTTCAGATACTAACTGTGTGAACTGGGTATGTCATTCAATCTCTTTTGGTCTCAATTTCCTATTTATTTACCCTATTAGTCAAAATCTATTTAGTCATAAGACTAGCACCTACATCACAGAGTAGTGAAGATAAAATGGGGTAACATATGTAAAATACTTTGTAAACCTGAAACCACCAACAAATGTCAAATATTATCATCACCATCACCATCATGTTAACATTCATCATTATCTACTCCTTTGTCTTTTTATGGGGCTACTGCAATTTTAAAATAAAAATAAATTTAAATGTATTTAAAATAAAAAGAATGTCTTGTCAATGAATGCCCTATATATAATCCTATCTTAGCAGTGAAACCTCAAATTGAATTGTGTTATACCAACAAAAGTAAGAATGGAGATATCATAGAGAACATTTAGACCAATATACTTAAAATTAGAAGACAGTTAATGGAGGGAGGACAACTTTTCATCATTCCCCTGGTAAGGCTCTAATATCCAATATATAATGAACAGATTCAAAAATACAAAAACAATAACTATTTCCCAATAGGTTAATTACCCAAAGATATAAACAGATGCTTCTCAAAGAAGAAATCTAAACTATTAATAGCTATATAAAATATTTCAAATAACTAATAATTTGAGATATGTAAATTAAAATCTCCCTCAGACTGTACCACAATTCAATAAAAGTGGCAAATTAAAAAAAAAATAAAGAACAGGAAAAAGACAATTGTTTAGAGGGGCTATGAGATAACCAGCACGAAACTGCCTTCTTGGAACTATGAATTGATCCAACCATTCTAGAAAATAATTCGAAACATTGCTCCCCAAATCACAAAATGTGCAAAGTTTTTGACTCAGCAATATCACTATTGGGCCTATACCCTAAAGAGAAAAGAAAGAGGAAAAATTCATATACACAAAAATATATATAGCACTTTCTTAGAGAAAATGACTAAAAAGTAAAATGGTACCCTTTTATTGGGAAATGGCTGAGCAAAATATGGTATGTGAATATAATGGAATACTATG
Source organism: Vombatus ursinus (assembly GCF_900497805.2). NCBI lineage: Eukaryota > Metazoa > Chordata > Mammalia > Diprotodontia > Vombatidae > Vombatus > Vombatus ursinus. The sequence goes on along the minus strand of NW_020954580.1, from coordinate 13,625,251 downwards.
TACCACAAGAAAGATGAAAGGGATGGTTTCAGAGAAACTTTGGAAGACATATGTACTGAGGCAGTTGTCAAGTGAGCAGAACCAGAACCATTTACACAGTAACAACAGTGTAAAGAAAATGAAAGTCTTTAAATTCCTTAAGAAATCTAATCAATATCATAACCTACAACAATTTTAGAGGACAGATAAAAGATGCTACCCACGTCCTGATGGAGAGGAGATGCATTGAAGTTATAGAATGAGAACTATATTCTTTTTTTTATTTTTTTTAAATTTTTAAATTTTTATTAATTTATTTTGATTTATCAATAATCACTTCCATATGCTTTTGAGTTTAAAATTTTTCTCCCCCTTCCTCCCCACTGCCCTCCCCAAAATGGCACACAATCTGATATAAGCTATACATTTACATTCCTATTAAACATATTTTCACATTAGTGATGTTGTAAGTAAGAATTAAAACCAATGGGAGGAGCCATAAGAAAGAGGAAACACAACTCAACAGAAGAGAAAAAAAAATAGCAATTCAACTTCCATAGTTCATTCTTTGTATGTGGACAGCATTTTCCATCACGAGGTCTCTGGAGATGTCTTAGATATTTGTATTGCTGGAAAGGGTTAAGTTTATCAACATTAGTCATCGTACAATGTGGCTGTTACTGTGTACAATGTTCTCCTGCTTCTGCTCACTTCATTCAGCATCAGACCATACAAGTCTTTCCAGCTTTTTGTGAAGTCAGCCTGTTCATCATTTCTTATAGCACAATAGTATTCCATTACATTCATAAACCACAACTTGTTCAGCCATTTCCCAATTGATGGGTATCCTCTCAATTTCCAATTCTTTGCAACCACAAAAATTGCTGCGATGAATATTTTTGTACATGTGGGTCCTTTTCCCATTTGTATGATCTCTGGGATATAGCCCTAGAAGTGCTATTGCTGGGTCAAAGGGTATGCACATTTTTATAGCTCTTTGGGCATAGTTCCAAATTGCTCTCCAAAATGGTTAGATCATTTCACAACTCTACCAATAATGCATTAGTGTTCCAATTTTCCCACATCTTCTGCAATATTTATCATTTTCCTGTTTTGTCATGTTGGCCAATCTGATAGGTGTGATGTGGTACCTCAGAGTTGTTTTGATTTGCTTTTCTCTAATCAATAGTAATTAAGAGCATTTTTTTTCACATGACTGTAGATGACTTTAATTTCTTCATCTGAGGAGACCTATATTTTTAGATATAGCCAACATAGGGGGATTTCTTATGCTCATCTATACATATTTGTTATAAGGGTTTTGTTTGTCTTTTTGTTTTTAACTTTTTTTTTGGTGGGTATAAGAAAAAAGTAGTAAGAATGATTTCAAAGAGTATAAAAGAAAAGGGGACCATTAAAGCATTTTTAAAAATACATAGAGCGGTAGCTAGGTGGCACAGGATCAGGCCATGGATTCAGGAGGACCTGAATTCAAATACGGCCTCAGACACATAACACTTATTAGTTGTGTGACTCTGAGCAAGTCACTTAATCCCATTGCCTAATGCCCCAAAAATACATAGGAAAGAACAGAAGAAATTCCAGGAGAAAACACAAACAGGGAAGCTTTTAATGCTACAAATATTATATGCTAAAAAGAAAAGCAAATAATAGGAGACTCACAGTTTCACGTATATTTCTCTTTTCCCATTCTGTTTCTTATATGGAAATGCTCATTTTGTTTGGTCTTTGTTAATTTCAGAATAAAAATAAATAAATTTTAAAGAGTAGAAAACAAGAAAAAGTACCAGACATCTAAAAATAATTTCTTTTAAGAAAAGACTGCAACAATGAAAACATACTTACTGTTTTTTAGGAGAAAGGTATGTAGACACACAAAGCAGTGTGAAAATAAGTCAAAGGTTCTTATGGACTAGGTATAGGGTAAATGATTGGAAGGTGATGCAGGACACAATGAGGGTCTATTTTTAAATACTTAAGTTGCAGCTTTGTAAATTATACCCTACTGAGTCAAAATACAACTTCCAAAGAAGTCTAATTACAATTGGGATAGTTAACTAAAACAAGGTGTTTGACGATGAAGCAAAGAACATTGGGGTTAAACATGAAGAAAGTAATATTGAGAAGTCACTAAAATACTGCATCTTAGAAGACTGCAGAATTTTCCTCATTCTAGGTTCACTTAAATGTGCTTCTTTGTCCTCTACTTTTTGGGGGAGTTTTTTTTCTCTTTCTTAACAAATTGTTCAGTCATTTTAATACATTAGTATAAAATAGCTTCAGAACCCTTGAAAGTGAAATAAAATCATACCAAACATCCATGCAGTCCTTCCAAACACTGTCATTCTGGAGGAAGGACCGCTTTCAGCATCAGGGTAGCAAGGGAGTACAACCTTGGGACAACTTGGATTTTGCACACTAAGTCCATGGGTTTAATAGTTTCCATAGCAATGATCATTTGAGGATCAACTACAGTAATTTTTAGGATTACTGTAGAATTTATTAGTGGATGAAAAGCCCTGGGTTTGCATCACTGTTGTTCTGTTAATTTCTCTGGGCAAAGAAAGTGGCAGGAAGTACATTGGGGCTTCAGTCAAATTGAATGTAAATGTCCATACAGCAATGTTTTTTTTAAAAGATAGTTCAAAAGTTATTGTTAAATGGAAAATGTATGTATGCTCAAATGTTATTTTCTACAAATTGACTGAGACATGTCAGATTTTAGGAGGCCATGCTCCCCAAATCCATTAAGTTTAGCCACTAACATTATTTCTTAGCTATGTTTATGTCATGCTGGGTAGGAAAAAGAATCAGTTTCCTGACCTATTTGAAAATAAGAACTAAAAGCATATGTGAAATACAAGCTGTCCTTCAACAAAGTTTGAAGAAATGCTCTTTTTTTGTTGTTTAGTGTTTTCCCCTCATGGGAAAAGAAGGAATGGTCATTCATTCATTCACCATTTATGCTATATCATTATTGTTATTAGAAATCCATTAGAAATGTTCTGAGGCACTGAGATAACAACTCAGTGGTCAAATTGCCTGTCTCCTGCATTTAGTACAACATTTAATAGAATTTAAACCACTTCCAGTTTATTTTCTGACAACTCTGAAATTTCTAAGAAAATCAAACTGTGCTTGACTGCTCTTTTGGACATGTGCAGGAATCTTGGAGGTAATGTAAACATTTTCTGTGTGGATTATGACCATTCTCCTATGTCAGATATTACAGTAACACTCATCAGAGCATGGTTGAGTGGGAGAATTCAATTGAAAAATTCCTGGGAAAGGTAGCATGATATTGTATGGGTAGAGAGTTGGCTTTGGAGTCAGGAAGGCCTGTGTTTAAGTCTTCCCTTTGATCCATGCTGGCTAAATTCTTCCCTTACAAGGCCCACCTCTCTTAAGCTCTCATGAAACTCTCTTACACTTTAAGTGGCCAAGCAGATGATGATCTGTGTTGGTAGAAGCATTTGACTCATCAATACACTGTACCAATGAAGTCATGGGTGACATGAAAACATAATACATATGTAGTTATAGGACAATGTATGGTTCTGTGCTCACTATAAGTAAATACTTTTTTTCTTTCCAATCTTTTTTTTTTCAACTCACCCTACAAAATGGTATAAAGTATGTGCGATAAAGAGTTCTAGGCCTGAAGTCAGAAAGACTTTAGTTCAAATCTGGCCTCAGACACTCACCAGATGTGTGACCTGGGGCAAGTTATTTAACCTAGGAGGCAGCTAGGCAACTCAGTGGACAGAACACTGGGCCTAGAGTCAGGAAGACTTGATTTCAAATCTGGCCTCAGACGCTAGCTGTGTGAACCTGAGCAAATCATTTAACCTCTGTTTGCTCTAATCCACTGGACAAGAAAATGGCAAACCACTCCAGCATCTTGCCAAGAAAAGCACATGGACCCTATGAACTGAACAACAACAATGTGTGATTCTTTTTCATATAAGGGGATCCCAATGAGGAAATCCCCCTTTCCAATGAATATTGGCACTTACTCTGCAATTGATAACTCTAAAGAATTCTCTGGGGCCATAATCCAGTATGTGTATGAGATGATACTTAAACTCAGGCCTTCCTGACTCTACTTCATCCCTCTAGCCAGTTTTCCATGCTACCTTTTATAATACCACTATTATCCAGAAAAAGTTTACCCAATTCAAGTATTGTGTTCCTAAAAACAGATTATCTTATTTTGACTTAAAACTCTGTACTTGGAGGAATATAGAAAGCCACTTATAACCCTTCTTTTTTTTTCTTCTTTTTTTTTTTAGTAACCTGAAAAACATTTTGTGATCTAACTTGCTTCTCTAGCTAAATCCAGTCATCATCCTACTTACAGGTACTATCATATTTTTTACCCAATACCACATCCAGGCTTGTTAATGATCTACACAAAATAAACTAGGGAAGAGTGGATAGATTTCAATCAGATCTAGGAATAATCCCTCTATTTTCTAACTCAACCAGAGATATAATACTAAATATACCTCCCACTACTCTAAACAACCTGCATCTTTCTTCCATACACTAACATTTGAACACTAAGGAAAACACCAAATAGTAGGCAAAAATCTTATGTGCCATGTTTTGAAATTGTGCTGATGGCAGCTTCTCAACATGTTAATCCGTCTCACAGATACACCACAAGAGGCATAAGAAAGAAATTTTAAAATATTTCCCCTATTTTTAATACTTAAAAAAGACCCCTGGGAGTCTGTCAGTTCCCAAATCCACCAGTATCTTTGAGAAAATGAGTCTTTTCATGACTCAATTGAAGCCTCATCTAAAATTCAGCAGCACTCTAAGACTTCAAGTTGCCATTCCCACTCCTGTTTCCATGGGAATAGACTTTGGATCAGCCAAAAAAAAAAAAAAATGGGGTTAGGAGCTTTCAAATAATCATTCAAAATAGTGATGAGGTTTTCAGAGCTTTTAGGTGATTATTTTGTAGCCTCTTAACCCCCTTTTGCCTTCCTGTTTCCATGGAAATATGACAAAAATGGCTGCCCTGGGCATCCAGCAGAGTTATTAACATTCTTCTGGATTTCAGCAGCAACTGCAGACTAGGCTGTACCAGACTGTTTCTCCATCTCCCACAATCTGCACCATTTCTACTCGTGGTTATAGTTTTTGGTTGTTGTTTTTTTTTTCCTTAAAATTTGGTATTGTTTTTGCAAATCCTTGTCTCTGATTAACTTAAAATAGGACGCTTGTCTATTCCTTGGAAAACGTTTCGGCTTTATACTTTGAGATATTTTCCAGGCACAGTGCCAAAAAATTTCGAATGGTTCAAAAGGGAATATTCTCAGGCACCACCCTGACTATGTGCTAAATATGTCTTTAGTTGATGCTTGGGGGTCTAAAAATAAGAGAAGCCCATTTGAGGTTATCAAGAGGTTGACCTTGCTCAACACTCCTCTCTTTTAAGACTAACAAGGCTATTATTCAATAGAAGGGGACCTTTTTTACCTCTAGGTTCTAACTTGGGAGTTTAGCCAGACAGTACATCTCAAATATAGGATGTTTGACTTAGGTCAACTTCTAAATCCAATACAGCACATCTTGACTACGAGTCCTACCTAGCAATAAAATCTTTTTACAAAAGAGGCCATGAACATAACAAAATAGAACAGATGGGTTTATTTTACTACATCAATACCAACATAATCCTCATCATCATCATTGCAAACACATATATAATAATTATGAGCTGATATGGCTATTTTAAAGTAATACGCTTATACTTTCTGGATCATTCAACAAAAATAGCCAACACACTTTTCCTTTTACATTTATAACACTTTTATAGAGTACTTTATTTTTTTTGCTTTCTGGTGAGGCAATCAGGGTTAAGTGACTTGCCCAGGATCACACAGTTAGTGTGTCAAGTGTCCAAAGCCGAATTTGAACTCAGGTCCTCCTGACTCCAAAGCTGGAGCTCTATCCACTGCATCACCTAGCTGTTCCTGGACTACTTGTTCTTAAAGGAACTGCAACTGAATTATTAGTAATATCTAGAAAACTAGACAGGAAAGCTAATAGAGAGAAGAATTCAGTTCAGAGAATACTGGATCAGGTCTGCCCAATTTCCAAATGCTCAGGCTACATTTACCTAGTCAAATCAGAAGTATAGCCATAAATCAAGCTGTTTCCTCCTCTAATCTTGGGTAGCCCTAGGGAATTTCTAAAACCTACAATTCAACCTGTCCCTGAAGACAAAGCTTGTAAACTGCAGAAAGCTTTTTTGTTTTGTTTGTTTAAGGCAGTCAGTTGTTTTATTTTAAAATTAGGCCTGTCACTACTGGAAAGAAATCAAAGAGATGAAGTGTTTGTACTTACATCCATGAATTCAACATTTGCTTTCGGACCAGTTGTCTCATTGAGAATCTTTATAGCCACAGGTATCTTTACTGTCTCTCCTTCAGGTACCCAGATCCCCTGTTGAGGAAAAATACATATACATACACTTTCAACACTTATTAATGTAAAACACATGTAGCATACATTTTCACCAGGTAAATTAATTCTTATCAAAAATAATGTCTTTCAAGAAATGATCACAAAAGAAAGAATATCACAAAACAGCCAAAAATTTAGAAGCAAGGTGGTGGTGGACGATGGGGATACCGAACCAAGAATTAGGAGGTCTCAATTCTAGCCCTTTCTTTACTACATAGAGAGTTAGGTTACTTGGATGAGTCATTACCTCGCTGTATCTAGAATTTCTCACGTTAACAAAGGAGGTTGGATTGAATGGCTTTTAAAGTCCTTTCCAACCGATGATATGATTATGTTGCAACTCAAAAAACAAGCTAATAGAAAACATTGTCACTTTACATGCAGATTGAGTTAGGACTCAATTTTCAAGGAAAATAATATCTATTAGCCACCATAGGATACCTCATTTGTTTTTCTGAACAGTATATATGCAAAACACTTGGAGTTCCTTGGAAGAAATATGACATTAATATAATTTATTAATATTAGTTTTTGGATTTCTCTCTCCAACAAAAAGATAGAATAATAAAATCTGACTGATTTTTTTTTTACATTGGCCAAGAATGTAGATGATGGAGTTTGGTGCAATGTGACAAACATTAAACCAAATAAGTTTTTCTAACCATGATGCACTGAAATATTGAAAAGAGGGAGAGGAATTTTAGCTTTTAAATTACAATGCTAGAATATGTTTATAAGTTTTACAAAAGTAAAAAGTTTAACAAAACTGTGATTGGGAGTATTTTTGTATTTTTTTAAATCGTCTCCACACACACACACACACACACACCCTGCTTGTTTACTTTTTCACAAAACTGAAGTCAAATACTTTGAAAATGGAGCAATTCTGTTAAACTGGTTGTGCATATGCTCATTGGGCTTTGCATATTTGGAGACAGAAATAAACATTTTTGTTATTGTTGTTGTTTAGTTATTTCAGGTGTGTCCTACTTTTCATGACTCCATTTGGTGTTTTCTTGGAAATGATGCTGGAATGATTTGTTGTTTCCTTTTCCAGCTCATTTTACAAATCAGGAACTGAGTCAAATAGAGTTAAGTGACATGCTCAGGGTCACACAGGTATTTAGTGTCTCAGGCCAGATTTAAACTGATAAGAGATTAAAAGATGAGTCTTCCTGATTCCAAGTTCAGTGCTGTATCCACTGTGCCATCTAGCTCATTCTTTTTTTCATAATAATTAGATCTATCCACTGTACATAAATTACATATGGAAGTGAATAAAAGAAAAATGAGGCAAATATCCAAGTTTCAATAAACATTTACAAGATTTTAGTTCAAACTGACAGATTATACTACAAATATATTCATAACCAGAGTCATTTCATTGCCTAGTACCTTGTACATAGTAGTAGGTGCTTAATAAATGTCTTACATTGAATTGAATTTACAATATCTTCTTTGGTATTTTATGAACGTATAGTACCACTAGTTTCCCACTTCTCCATCAGCTACAATATGTCTTCCTCTTCTCCCCAGTAAAGTGGGAAAAATATTTGAGTCTGGGAGTCTGAATTCAAATCTCTTCCATAATGTTTACTACCTGTGTAACCTTGGTCAAGTCACAATATCCCTAAGCCTCAGGTTTCATCGTGTGTAAAAGTATGGACAATAAATTAGATGGGTTTGAGGTCCGCAGATTCCTCAATTAAGTTGAACAAAATGTGAAGTACAAGACATTGTGTTAAGAGATAGGGATATAAAGATTGAAAAAAATCAGTTCCTGTCCTCAGGGAAATTATATCCTCCTAGAGGAAAGAAGATAGAACAGTTACATAGCTAAGTATAACAAGGTAGGTATTGATGGAAACAAAGGAGAGAAGTGGGAAAAAAATTGCTTTAGGAAGACTGAGGAGGCAGAGAATACTAAAAATGGGTGTTGAATGTATGGGGAATTAGAATCAAGGAGTTCTTCCTATGTAAGTCCAAACTAGAGCTGAACCTTGAAAAAAAATAAGAGGATTCTGCAGGGAGGGAATGCATTCCGGATATGGGAACCAGAATGTACTCATGCATTGAGACCAGCAATAGCAAATCAAGTTCAGAGAAGAGCTCCTGACCATGTTTTGCTGGAATATAGAGTATAAAATGAGGAGTAATGGGAAATAAAGCTGGAAAGGTAGGTTGAAGCCAGGATCACTTAACACAGTTTTCATGGAATCAATTAAGTCAAGAAGGGTAGACTTACATGTGGTCATAAAGCACACAAAAATGATATTTGGCTCCAGAAATAAAGCTCAGACTTGACATGAAATGACATTGATTCCTGGACTAACATAAGTTCAACAAGTCTCTTTTCTTTCCTAAACATTATTGGTCATGACTTTAAAAGAAAAATAAGAAAAAGTTCTGGTCCAACACTTCTTGTCTAACATATATTTTCCCGTGAGTACTAGAACTGCCATAATAGAAAGCCAAGAAGTGACATAAATGGGAGAGTAGTTAAACAAAAGTGAATCTATGGTTGTGACTTAGGGAGCTACTTTAATTGTTAAATTCTCCCTGGGGGAAAACTAAAAAGGGGAGCCTAGTGTCAGTAGCCAATAAATCTACTAAAGGCCCTGCCACACCAAATAAAAGAATCTATTACACTAAAAAAAGACCAAGAGGCTATATTTTCCCACTGTTGCTATACAGGGTGGAGAAATGTCTAAGAACTATTCTAAGAAGTAATTTTAGAAGTCATTGTGTAGTGGGAATCTCAATGGACTCACAGTTAGAAAACCTGGGTTAGTGTCCTAAATCAGCCCCGGATTAACTGGATCACCTCTCTCTGGGCCTCAATTTCCTCAGTTGTAAAGAGAGGAGATGAGACACGACCTCTAAAGTACCTTATAATTTTAAAACTGTAAATTCTGTGAGAAAGGAGCCATTTTAAAACAACTGTAATAACATGTTAATGGATCCACTGCATTTGGGGTAGAAAGTAATACCCACATTGTTTCCATAATCTGGCCAAATAAAAATACTTATCTGTTGACACACTATGTTATTCCTGCAAAGACTTTTTGTTTTACTTTGAGATGTTGTCACAGCAGGCAACTGATCAATTGGAATTTATTTGCATTTTTTTGTGAAAAATATTTTTTTGTCTGTTTGAAACAAAGTCTGGGTTTTAATTAACATAGGAACTTAGCCTTAGAGCTAGAGACCTGAGAGGTCACATCGTCCAACTTCCTCATTTGGTGGATAAAACTAAAACCCAAGAGCTTAAATGATTTGTTTGTGGTCACATAGGGAGTTTGCAGAAGATGTGGAATTTGAACTCTCACTCTATAACTATACCACTCTTTCCATTCATGTCCCCATGACTGCTACTTGGCCTCCTTTTTTAGATCATCATACATGTTATACAACCTAACCATGTGTATCCACCAAGGTTCAGTCCTAGGCCTTCTTCCTGAATATCTAATTAGCCAGTCTAATATCTACTTAGCCAGTCTTAACCTCTTCTAATTTCCATTCTCACATTCCCATCTGCCTATTGGACATACTCCAAAGATATCTTAAAATGAACATGTCCAAAAATGAGCTCTTGACCTTCTCTCCTCCCCTCTTCTTAATTTTCCTATTAATGTCAAGGGCATCACCATCAACTCAGTCACATTAGCTTGCACTCTAGATATGATCTTTGAGGCTTCATTCTCTCAACACTCTCTTCCCTTCTCCATCCAATCCGTTACAAAGTCCTGTTGATTCTACCTAGGTAATATCTCTTATATAAGCTCTCTTCCCTCCTCTGACACCGTGACTACACTGGTGAAGGCCCTCATCTCCTTATGCCTAGGCAATTACAATAGCCTACTGGTTGGTCTCCACGTTTCAAGTCTTTCCCAACTCCAAGTTTTCCATTCAGCTGTCAAATCGATCTTACTAAGAGGTAGGTCTGATCATTTCATCCCTTCTCCCTCCCACTTCACTCTTTGCATTTAATAAACTCCAGTGACTCCCTATCATCTCTAGGATAAATATAAAATCATGTTTAGTCATCAACCCTTCATAACCTGGCACCCTCTAACTTGCCAGTTTTCTTACACCTCACCTACTCCTCTGTGATTCATGCTTTGCTCTTCCTCCTACAAAACACTCTATATCATGATTCTGGACATTTCCACTGGCTATTCTGAATCCCCGGAATTTTCTCCCTCCTCATTTCTATCTCCTTGCATCTCTGGCTTCCATTAAATCCCAGATAAATTCATAACTTCTTTTTTTTGGGGGGGGCAATGGGGTTAAGTGACTTGCCCAGGGTCACACAGCTAATAAGTGTTATATGTCTGAGGCTGGATTTGAACTCAGGTCCTCCTGAATCCAGGGCTGGTGCTTTATCCACTGCACCACCTAACTGCCCCTCAATTCATAATTTCTATCAGAGATCTTTCAAAATCCTATTTAATGTGAGTGCCTTTCATCTCTTGATTATCTTGGATTTATCCATTTATATACTGCATATAATATTTGTAGATATTTGTTTGCATGCTGTCTCCCCCAACAGATTATGAGCTCCATCAGAGAAGAGATTGAATTTTTGTTGTTTATTTAGTTGGTTGAGTTTTTTAATTTTATTTTTCTAATTATTTACTTTTTTTTCACATCTACAACAATGTAGCATAGTATCTGAAATATAGAAAAAAAGTTTATTAAAATTTTGGTGACCAACTGAGCAATTAACATTTCCAGGGAGGTGAAGGAATCAACTTCTCAACTGGGACAAGGGACTTTAAAGAGGAATCTTTGGAGGCCATTTAAGGGAACGCTCTTTCTAATCCATTTCTTGCTACAAATAAGGAAACAATTGTCATAGGTCCATATCCAGGGAAAGTGAGAGAAAGGGAGCTTACTACAAGGTCATTTCAGGGATACAGCCTAAGGAAAGCCTTATTGAGGGTGCCATAGAGAGATAGAGTAACTGCCTAAAACCTTGAACTTTTACATTAGACACCATATTGGGGAAACAGTTTCTAAAAGACTTAATCTCTTAAGAACCGTGACAAAGTCAGTCTCAGTGAAGAATACAAGAATTTGACTTATGAACCAGGTTAGATAAAATTGGACCAAGCTTTAAAAAAAAAACTTAAAAAAAGAATTAGGGGACAAAAATAAAAGGCAAATTACAGCAAGAAGGAGAAACCAGGATTAATGAAGGACTTACGTCCTGTATAATTGCAAGTAACCCTTAAATTAACTGCTAAAAAATTAAAACAACTTTCTTTTTTTGTTATTTATTAAAACCCATTTAATGATCCATTGTAGTGCTTAAAAATTATAAAGGAGGACTGAATGCTATTTTGAGGAAGGAGTACAAGACAGAAAACAAAAATCTCTTCCATATGCAAAGCTATGTGTCAATGAACTAAAGCCAAGAGAGAAGGTGTTGGCAGTGAGAAATTGATAGTGAAGGAACCAACAAGCCAAGCCTTGCCTTGTGGCTTGTCTGTGGAAAAAAATAAGGGAATGTGGAATACAGAATGTCTATGGTATCACAACATCACTTAAATAAACAAATTATGGTCCTTGATAACAAATGTAAACAAGACCGTAATTAATGAATTCCCTAACTGCTAATTATTCTTCCCTGCTGTGTACATTAGTTAATATCCAGTTTACAGTCATTATATATCCAGTTTTTCTATAAAACCTAACTTCATGATTGTAACTTAGAACCTATAAATGACATACTAGCATTTGGGCAATGAGATCCAACCAAGATAGAGTTATTTTTGAAACAAGAAGGCATAGTCATACATTCAAATTCTGACATATGTCCACATCATCATTCCTTCCAGTCACACATACTCCCTAATTTGCATTAAATTTTGCAAAACATGTCAAGTTTCAATATATTCGAAAGAGTCAGCATGGCTAAGGTGATAAGCAACAGACTAGAAACTCAAGGGCTACTGGTTCTAATTCCAGCTTTCTACTAACTTGCTCTGTGGCTCTATAAGGCTCTGTCTAGTGAAGTAGGGAATTGAAGCAATTATCCAGATAATTCAAGTGGAAAAGGATCCTGTTACTGATGGGCAAGGTTTTTTTTTCCCCTGGGGGGGGGGTTATCCAGATTGACAGTTTCAGTGAAATTCACTGCTTCATTTTTCAACTCCTCATAAGTACTTTTTCTGTATCGCCACATTCTTTAAGTCTTAGCTTCTTTGTCAAAAAGAAATGGCTCATTTCATAGATGGTGTAGAAACCATTATGATTTAAGACTATGATCCCAAAAATCACATATGCATATAATAGTTAAATTTATTCTATATAATAATTATGTTATAGTTATATGTTATATATATATATGACAAAAGATGGACAGATAAATCCACGATCAAAGTTAATATAGTCTGACCCCCATCATGGAGACAGAAATATCCAGAATAGCTGATCAGCACCTGACATCAAAATAATTCTACCAATCCCTGTCTTTCAACTTTTATAGACTAAGTATGATTGGTGGTTATGGTCTGCTTATTCTAGGCTGCTTCACTTATATGAGGCTCCATCATTTTTTTTTCCCTTCCTGAACATAAAACTCTTAGTCTCAAATACTGGGGTCACCCCACATCAGCCTGAAGAAGTCTGGGGAGGGCTGGTTGCCTGGAAATATTATGTGTGTTCTTTATCTCTTAGAACCAGAAGCAATAATGAGACTTGGGTGACAGAGAGATGGTCATAGGCCATACATCTTCAATATCATTTCTCCACTTGATCAGTTTATATGTTATTAATAAAACATCTTAGTTAGATCAGCTTAACAGGATTCTAAATCTTTGTGCTTCAAAGTCCAGGATTATATTGGCAGAAAGTTCAACAGGAAATAACCAGGATAAATGGTTTCCATTTTGATTGGCATTTGAGACCCTTTAGTTTTATAACTGAAAGAGTATACTTCATGCATGTTTACTATACACACTAATAAAGCTAGCATATATGCAACCTTTTAAAATATAAAATTAGATGCTGCATCTCAAGGATTTTTGTTGTGTAATATTGAAACAAATGGAAAAACCATTCTCTGGGCATATAGGTACTTTAGGAAACATATTAAGTGATTTTGATCTCTTCAACTAATATTACAAATATCCCTGACATTAAATAATTCTTGTATTTTGACTGTGCGACTAAATAATTCATTACTTTTTTGTCACATTTTAGAGGGAAAAATAGGCATGTATTCCAAATGTTGCTGTCCTGAAAGAAAATTAGTATAAAGGGTTGCAGTCCTAGAATGTTAGCTCTTTGAAGTTTGGAGCCATTTCATCTTTGTATTCCCATTCACTTAGCACATTATTTGGAACACAGATATTTACAAATTCTTGTCAGTTGATTAATTGATTAAACACAGAAAAAAATGATAAGTGACACATCTTTTTTTTAATAAAGGCATTCTTAAAAAAATACAAGCTTCTGTATAACTTCAAGAATTCCATTAGCCTTCAAGAGATATTAGATCAAGTACATGAGTGTCGTATGGTGCACAGTAGGCATTTGTTCGATTTTTCTTAGAATTATGGGGTTTAGTGACTTCTAAATTAAGGATGCCTTGGCCCCTTGGATGAGTGTGGCAGTATGAAAGGATGGAAAAGGACAGTGAAATGCTGCCTATGAAGGGAGGAAGAAATAGATACCAACAGGAAACTCTTACTTCACACTTCACTTTTTGGGGGGAGGGGTCTGTCTCATCCTGCCATTTTTATTTAAAGTTTTACTGATGTGTTTTGTTTTCAAATTACCATAAAATTTCATTTAAATCTTTGGTTACTAATCCATTCACAACTTTCAAGTTCAGTATCTATTTGTTTTTGCTTTTTAATGAGTTTTGACTCATTATTTTAACTGTTTAAGGATCTCCTCCAGAGAAAATTACTCATACCCATACAAATAAAATTACTCTGCAGCTTAGTCTCAGGGAGTTGCCCGGGGGCCCTGAGCAGTTAAGTGAGTTCCCAGGGATAGGTCAACTGTAGTTGTCAAAACTAGTTTAATATTTATATCACATAAAACAAAGAGATGAATGTATGTTTATGCATTCGTTTCACTTCTGTTTGAACATAATAACATTGACATTAATAAAAATGGTTTTGTGATAACCACTTTTAGATTTGGAAAGCACTTTCATATGTTATCTTATTTGATCCTCATAACAATTAGATGCTAATATTATCCCCATTTTATAGAGGGGGAAACTGCAGCTGAGATAGGTTAATTTGCCCAGGGCCATCATAGATAGTAAGCATCTAGGGCAAAATTTGAATGGAGGTCTTCTTTACCCCAAGTCCAGATCAATACCCAATGTGCCACCTAGATACCTTCAAAAGGACTGAGTTAGTTACAATACTGTCACGTATTCAATAGGCTAGCAAAATTCCATAGCCAACTTCCCCTTCAATATTTCATACTTCATAATGACTTAACTTACCTTATATACAGTTCCAAATGCTCCAGATCCAAGTACTTTTACTCTTTTGAGTTCAGTTTCCTTTAGGATTCGAAGTTGGGCCTGGTTAGGTGCTGTACCACTTGGGGTTAAGGGTTCTACCAACTGAAAAACAAAGGGAATTAAGATAATCAGTTTTATTATCAAATAACTACAATAATTATATATATATATACATATATATTCTATTTTGTTGTTGCTATTCAGTCATTTTCAGTCACGTCTGACTCTTCATGGCTCCATTTGGAGTTTTATTGACAAACATACTGGAGTGGTTTGCCATTTCCTTCTCCAGCTCATTGTACAGATGAGGAAACTGAGGCAAACAGGGTTAAGTGATTTGTCTAGGGTCATACAGCTAGTAAGTGTCTGAGGCCAGATTTATAAAAGACTTTCCTATCTGCTTCTCACAGCAACCCCATGCGGTAGGCAAGGACTATTATCCCCATTTTACAGAAAGAAGAAGCTCTTTCTTAGAGAGGAAGAATGACTTGTTCTAGGTCATGTGATTAGCAAATGCCTAAACTAGGATGAGCACCCAGGTCAGTCTCTTAACTCCCAGGTCAGAGCTCATTCTTCCATAACTGGTTATTGGTTGGTTGTTGTCCTTCATGCTAGAAAAGAACAAAATGGTATCACTATGTCAGGGTTAAAGTATAGCGTGACCACCTGTGGCTGCTCAGACAAAAATGAGCTTGGAAGGCTCTACCACGGGTTGGGCACAAATACTCCACATGGACATTTGTGGTAGAGATGCCTCTAAATTTGCACATCTCACATTTCATTCTATTATGGCACTGTGTATGTATACATGTTTTTGTCAAACAAAATAATTGTGTGACCTTAACCACTGCATCAGCGGTATGCACACACACACACACACACACACACACACACACACACACAAATACACATATATATAGTCATGCCAGTGATATTCTCTAATTTAGATACCATGAACTCTTTGAGGAATCACAGAATAAATTAATTAGGAAATACATGTGAATATTAGGTATCTAAGATTAATCATTCCAAATAATCATTAACTCTATCCCTATCTTGAATTGAATTATGTACTATTTTGCTCTGGTGGGAGCAATATCCTAGGGTCCCAACCCAGGGAAATTGGACTATTTTTTCCTTAAAAAGTAATTAAACTGTTTTTTGAGATTTCAGTGTCATTTCATTCAGATCTCAGACCCTGGTCTACCTGACTACAGTGGTGAAATTTGGTCTATTACAGGTACCTATGATTTAAAAAAAAAATACTACCTTCAACCAGTTTATAATTTAATGACAGAATTAAGATAAACATGACTAGAGAACATAGACAAATAAAAGTTAACATAGTGATTAATTCCTATGTGAAGCTAGTTGAATTAGTTGAAGGAACTCAGGAAGTTTAACCTGAAGTCAGGAAGACTCAGTGGAAATGTAATAGTCATCCTCAAGTATTTGCAGCTCCACTTGATGGGCTGCCATGTAAAACAACGAATATAATAATAATAATTCTTCACAAAGTGAAGAATTAATCACTCAAAAGTGATTTCAAGATCAAAAACTATGATTTTGCTCTTTTAAATCAAACTGAAAGTTGAGAAATACAACAGAATGAGCTAATCACAAAACGTAGCAGAAAGCAGTCGTAGAAAGTTTCTTGGGACAGGTTATTATGAAGCTCAAACATAAGTGTGCTGAAACCAGCTTGAATTAGCCAATTGCTAAATGATGAATGTGGAAATTTACACTTAGAAAATAAGCAAACTACAATTTGTAGCTGGATCTATGTTTTTCTTGATTGTCTAGACTTTAAAAAAATGGTGGCAAAAATACTCATAATGTTTAAATTTAATAGTGTGTCATGGATGCATTTTTTTTCACCTGGAGACCTAGTTGTTAAACATATACCAGTACACCACTGCTTAGTTTTCAATGAAGTGATGGCTAAGACATAGGCAGAGAGGAGGAAGGATGTTCTAGTCATAAGAAAAATCATCAGCAAAATTACAAAACAGGGAAATATTTAAATGGGGCTAATGAGCAGTATGACCAAAAGTTATGATAAACTAAATACTAAGAAAATAATTTGGGGAGATGGGATTGGTGGGGAGAACTGACTGAAATTAGGATGGCAAATGTGGATTTGATGACAGAGTGTGTATATCAGTAAGTGTGATCACATATATAATATTTCTTGTGTGAAACTGAGATAAGATGATATATGAATTTAATAGGTTCTATAAAATACACAATCTCAGAGTTTGAAAAATGCATATTATAACATATCTAGGAGATGGGTAATTCAGCCTTTAATGAAGATATATAAAGAGGAGAGCAAATGAGATAGCTCAGGTGGTTATATTTTGGAAGGAATATTTTTAGGAAATCTTTCCATATATCAATTCTAAATTTACCTCTCTATAACTTCTGTGCATTGCTACGTGTTATGCTATATAGGAATAAACAGTATAAATCAAATCCCTCTTTGAGTCCTGCTTCGGTTAATTCCTAAAGTAACTGTGACTAAAGTAATTTAAATTCTCTAGGCCCCATTTTCCTTATATGTAAAATGAGCAAAACATCTCTGTCAGAGGGTTGTTGTGAGGATCAAATGAGATAATACATAGTGAAGTGTTCTGCAAAATGTAAAGCACTATGTTAATTCTAATTATTTGTTAGTATTATATTTGTTATTTTACATAACAGCCCATCAAGTAGAGCTACAAATACTTCAGGATGACTATCACGTTCCCACTGAGTGTTCCTGCCTTCAGGTTAAACTTCCTGAGTTCCTTCAACTAATTCTCATATAACACTAACTAAAAGCCCTTCACCATCTTGGTTTCCTTCTTTGTGATGTTTTCCAACTTATTAATATCCTTCCAAAAATATGGCCCAAAGAACAGAATACGACACTCTAACATGGCCAGAACAGAACAGAGTGTGAAATGGGACTAGCATCCCATTAGTCCTGGACATTGCACCTCTCTTAACTCCCCTTTAAATTGCATTATGTTTTTGAGCTGCCCTGTCAAAATGTTGACTCCTATCAAGCTTATCATTCACTGCGACTGACAGATCTTTTTCAGGCAAACTGCTCTTCAATTGCACCTATTTTTCACTTGAGCATTCAAATAAGGAGTTGTGTGTTGGAAAATACTTAATCAGCTATTGGTGGGGATGCATACAAAACAGTTTTAAGATTAATTTGCATTATTGCTTTTTTCCATTACTTAAGTCTGGACAATTGACAAAACAGTAAGCCATGCCCTGATTTGTATTTTTTCCTGATTTCTGAGGTATGAAAGCTCTCACTGAAAAGTTACCAGTTGTTTCTAGAGAACAAGTAAGAGCCAGCTCCTCCAGACCTTTGAATATAAGACTTTACATTGACCCCCAAGTTTTGTCTCATTAGATTCCACTAGTCTTTTTGGATCTTTTGATATCGACTTCACTTTCCTCTTCAGGTCTGTATCAGCTTCAAATATGATAAGCATTCCATTGAAACTTTTGTACAACTCAGTGAGAAAAGGAGTTTAGACAGCAAATTGCCAAATCCATACAGGACTATTAGTAACCACTCCTTGGGTTTAATCATTAATCAGGTCTAAGTCTATTTACTGTAGACTATTACCCAGTTCACAGTTCTCCATCTTGTTCACCAGAAAAGCATGAGAGAAAAGGCAGGCAAGGGAAATAGCAATGTTTCTTTAAAAGTTAAATGAAAGGGACTATACTTTAAATACAGACAAATAGCCTGTCCTATTTCTGTGTAAGGGAAATAATTAAGGGTTACTCCTTCTCAAATTGCCTTGAAACCACCACCGTATTTCAAAGTGTCTGTTTACAAGGCTAAGTGTATTGTCCCTTTACAGCATGGGTACTATTATCATGCTTCTATGAACATCGCGATCTACTTCATTTGGCAGGCAGGCTCCTGTGTGTAGGTATGTCTATCAGTAGCTGGGAATCACTTTGTAGAGAAAATGTATAATCAGAAACTTTACCCCTAATCTTGAGCTGCTGCTAAAACAGTTTGATATTGTAATTTCCCCCTGTGGGGTTCATCTTCCCTCCTAATCATTCCAGTAAATGATACCATCATGTAGTCAGGTTCCTTTGCACTTCTCACTGAGACCTCAATTGTGATGGATGAGATAATCTATACAAAGTGCTCTGTAAACTGTAAAACACCATGCAACAGTTATTTTTTTTTAATTATTTGAACATCAGCAATAATAGAAGTTAAAAATTGCTGATTTGCCAGCCTGTAGTCATTTCAGTCAAAATTCTGAAGCTAGACGTACATGCAGATTTTAAATATATATGTGTATATGTTATATGTGTGTGTATATACAAACATATACACAAACACATATATACATATATATAGTGAGAGATAAATATCTACTTTGCACACACTAGTACCTTTATTTAAACAAATGAAAGGATTTAACTTCCCTCATCATTTTCTGTTTCATTTGTTCATTTCAGTTGTGAAAACATTCCCTGGAAAATGCAAGTAGCTCAATGGCTCAGTGTTCTAAGCATCTCTAGGACTATAAATTGCAAAGAAAGAATTGATCTGCATCAGTACTGGAGATTTCTTTGCTCTAGAATACCTTCTGAAAGTTCATTTACAAGTTAGCAGTAAGTCATAAAGTCTGCAATAAAGTCAACAGCTCCTTCTAGGAAACTCTCTATGTACTTCAAGTATAGTTCCAACAGGGGTAGTAGTGATTCACAAGTATGATTTTTTTTTTCTGAGATCAAAAGAGTGGATGTTCTACAGTCAAAATGAATCATTATGAAATAACTATATATTCCTTTATAATTGTTATATAAAGGGATAGGGAATAGACCTGTGATTGTACTGTAATAGGGAATTCTAGAGTAAAGAAATCTCCAGTACTGATGCAGATCAATTCTTTCTTTGCAATTTATAGTCCTAGAGATGCTTAGAACACTGAGAAATTTAGTGACTTGCCCAGGGTCACACAGTCAGTATGTGCCAGAGATAGAACATATACCATGCTATTTACTATGCTACACAGTATCTATATTTAATCTAGTGGAGTTTGTTAAGATAATTAATATCACATGCTAATTATTATTAATTATATCATTATTTAAAAATTAAAAGAGCCAGCCAGAGGACAGTAGGTAGAGGGCTAACCTCTGAGCCAAGAAGACTTGAGTTTAAGTGCAGCCTTTGGCACTGGGCAAGTCATTTGGCTCTTCAGTATTCTAAGCAGCTCTCTAAGACTATGAATTGTGGACAATGGTCCACCCTCCACTGGTAGAGGCAGTTTCACAAATACCCTGCTCCACTTGGGAGTTGCTTATATTATTGAAATCACAGGCCCAATCCCTACCTAATAATGATTAAACTCATATGTCACATATTAATTATTAATAGTTTATATACCTTCCCCCTTTTTAGAATCTGCAAACTAGAACATGGCCTTAGAGAAATACTTTCTGTTCTTACTCAGCTACTTAGTTCTAGTCTTAAACCCAACCAATCAACCTCCCTTCTAATCACATAAACACCCACATCTTTTTTACTGGCAAATAAAAGTATTTAGCTTCCTTATGACTTTTTGTTACAGTAATTAATCCCAACCATGAAAATAGTCACTAGAATATATACATTACTTTTTACATTAAAAGAATCTTTTTGTTAAAAACCTCAAGAACATGTTTATTTAGCTATATAATATACCCCTTAAGAAGGATGATCTTCAGAGAAGTACACAGGAAAAAATTCTCTCATACAATTCTTTAGCTGCTTAAATTTCCTATAACAGCTAGTCTTCTTTTTTTGAAATCTGAAAGCCTACATATGACTTTAGAGAGAGAGAGAGAGAGAGAGAGCCCTTTTTTTCTTAGTTACCTACTTAAGGGGCCTTAAACCTCCCGCTAGTCAGGCCTGTCATTCATTGCCAGGCTGCTTCTCTGTAGGGAATTAGCTCACTGGCTGCCCGGAGCTGATCAGGAAGAAGGTATCTCTTTGCCTCCAGCATGCCAGCTAAGCTGCCTAAGTGCATGGCTGAGGAGGGCTAAAATAACTGTGCATCGAATTTTTATATGTCTGAGCACAGTTGAAGGTAAACTGAGGGGCCCTAGGCAAAATTGTGGAGCAGATAAAGTTGGTCTTTGGTGCCTCTAGTCACCTCTTTCTCCACCTGTTTTACATCCTTAGTGCTCAGGACCCCTTAGAGGTGAAAGTCAGCTCATCTGGGCTACTACTGCCTATCTACAAGAAAGTGGCAGCAGCACCTAGACTGGGTCTCAGCTGACATCTCTGTGGGGGTGGGGAGAAGAGAAGTGAAATATACCAGGAAGAGATAGTCAGACTGTGAAGTGTGTAATACAAGAGCTAAAAGAACTAGGATGGTAGAGAAAACAGTCTCTGTTGGAGTAAGTGGGCTATGGCACACTCTACCTGAAAGAGGAGAGGAAAGCAGCAAACACTCATCCTCCCCACCCCCATCTCTGTCTCTCTTTTTGTCTATCTCTGTCTCTCCCATCTCCGTCTCTATATGTCAGTCTGTCTCTCTTTCTCTTTGCCTCTGTTTCTCTCTCTCCTTCAAGACTGTTGCATCAGGGGATGTAATTTGGAAATGGTGGCAATGGGGTATACAGAATAGCAACCACAGGTCAACATGTGTCCAATTTTTTTTTAATTCCATAAACAAGGTATTCTGTTTGTAGAGTACAGTGGCACAGGGTTCTGGGCCCCTGCATTTCTTTCATCTCTACTATGAGAACTATGAAAACAATAGAATGACTTCTGGTTTGTGTAATAGTCAGACTATGCCTTGGAAGAATCTTTAATTTCTTCAATGAATCTTTTATTAAAACATCTAGCTTTTATTTTCTTCTCTTCCTCCATCCCTTCCACTTCTCCTCTCTGTCTCTGTCTCTCTCTCTTGCACCCCCTCTCTTTCCTTCCTCCTCTCCTCTCTTTTCTCCTTTTCCTGCTCCCTCTCTCTTCCCTTCTTTCTCCCCTCCCTTTTTCTCTCCCTACTCCCCCTCTTCTCTTATTCCTTATACTCCTCTCTCTTTTCCATCGCCTCCCCTTCTCTCCTCTCCATCTCCTTCTCTCTCCCCCTTCTCTCTCTCCCTTCCTCTCTTTTCTCTCTCTCCTTCTCCCTTTTCCTCCATCCCCTCTTTCTCTCAATATAAGTTTATACTTTGAATATAATTATATGTATATATGTTATTTGAATATAAGCTCTCTGGAGACAAAGACTTTCCTTTTTACTTTTCTATCCCCAGAACCTAACACATTTTGTTTCATAGAGTAAGGTTTAACAAATGATGAATTGAGTTAAATTACAAGTAGAATTCTGTCCCTCAGTGGCTAGGCTATGGTGCACCCAGCTTAGGAAAGGTTGATGAAGAAGCCACATCATACATAGGTCATTCCAGTGGTCATTCTACTTGCCCTCTTCACTTCCTGGGTGTTCAAATTTAGAAGGTATGTTTACAGGCTAGGAAAAGCCTAGAATAGCCCCCTATCCCCATATTTACTGAGAATTAAGAGAATTATGGGGAAAGAAGTAGGTTGACACAAATAGTATAATCATAAGAGTCAAATGAAGTATTTATCATGTGCCAGGGAAGTAAGATGACATAATGAAGAGAAGTTTTGGAGGTTAAGGGACTTGGGTTGCCTTTTAAGATTGGTCACTAACTATCTCTGTGTCAATGGCCAAGTCATTATCTTCATCTACAAAATGAGATAGTTGAACTAAGTATCTATAAAGCCCCTTCTAGGTCTAATATTTTGTACTTCCATAGAGATACAATTAAGGGAAAGATATTTGGTCATTTATTTTACTAGCAGGTAAGTGATTTGTTTTCCCATTTACCTCTTATCCTCACTCTTTTTTAGGACTCAGTACCTTTATGGCCTATCTTTTCTCCAAAAGGTCTAACTGCTATGGTACCAGTCATTAAACAGAGATCTATTCCCAAATATTGGTGGTGGGTAGAAGAGCATGTACCACTAGGCTTCTCCCCCAGACCTAATCCTTATTTCCAGCCCTGTCTTCACCCCCAAGTTCCAAATCTATTTATCCAGTTGGCTACATGGTAAATCTATCAGGTTGTTTTACTAATTCCTTCAATTCAACATATCCAAAATAAGTTTATCATTTTTATTCTAAAGTTAATCTTTATCCATTTATGTACTTTACTCACTTCAAGTTGTATAAAATTATTAAGGCACCTGCTATGTGCAGAGAACTATGTTTTATTTCATTTTGTAGATATGTGTGTCTCTATCTTCTTTATTTCCCTACTATACTTTAAGCCCCATGAGGGTATGAGCTATATCTTAGTTAAATTTCTATCTCCTTCACTGGCATTCAAAACAGAGTGGGGACTTAATAAATGCTTGTTGGACTGAGCTGTCTGGCCACCCATTGTCTTATGATGTTTTCTGTTCCAAGCTCTTCAGTACCACAGGGTAGGAAAGAATGGCTAAAAACAGCACTTCTCAAAATGAAGAGAATAATATATTAAAACTTGATATGAAGCTTGAGGCAGGAGGACCTTCTGAGGGTCTCAGTCTTGGAGTAGGAGGAAAGGGAATGAAAAGAAGAATTGCAGAGCAATATGATCATATCTTTTTGCTTTAATGGGAGTGAGTTCCTTTATCTGAAAATATTTATAAAGGAGAACTAAGACAGAAAAGAGCAAAACTATAAAAAACTTAGTTTATCTGCATGAAAATGACTATTGTTATTAATGTGCTTTACTTATCATTTATGGATGAGCACATCATCCATATATACTAGATTTATTTTGCTATCAAATATGTTTTATTAAAATACTAAATACTGTTCATGGGGGTGATAATTTACACAGTATTTAACAAAATAAGAGGCATTATTTTCTTCTTTGGCTTTTGAGTCAGATTTCTATCTTTTTTCATCTTTTTGTTCCTAGCACTATCTTCCCTGAAATGCTTAAAACCACAGTATAAGAATAATATCTTATTGACAGAAATCATTCCAAAATGTTTCTCTAATAACAGACTTTGTCTTCTTCTATTCACTGACTTCTAGAAAAGGATAATTGGCCTTCACTATCTACCCTCCCAGGACTAGTATAGACCTTGACTGCTTATTCTACTTACAATGATATTTCAGTTATTGATTTTACATAATTTTCTTCCAGGTTCATTTAGTAACTGGTTTAAGACACTGAATTTAAAGTTGCAAAGTCTAAACATACATTGGGTATTGAATGGAATTTTAACTGGCTTCATCATACTGAGTTTAAGAAAGGGAATTTCATCTTGACTTTCAAAATAAAATATGATCATAATTCCATCACTAGAGTCTTACCAAATACCTATTATGTGTAGGGCATTATGCTATGTTTTGGAAGACCACTATAAAGCAAAAGGTATACTGGCTCTGAGGAAAGAAGATCAAGGTTCATATCCTGCCTATCCCTCTTCCTGTCTGTGACATTTTATGCAAGTCACTTAGCACTTGTCTACTTGTTCTCTCCCTTATGAAGTGAAGCAGTTGGTTTTGATGGTCACATGGGTTTGTTTCTACTCTAGCTCTATGATCTTTGTTGCTAAGACACCCTTACTGAGAACCGTTACAATAATAAAGAATATTACATAAGCACGCTCAGAGGGCTACAAAGCAACGTGATCTGTAGGGCCTGTGGGAGAAGATCTTAGTCTCAAAGTGTTATTCTAAGCTGAAAGTGAAATCTCACCTCTGTCTCCAGGAACCTCCTCAATGCTCTCTTCTTTTTGATACTCTTGCGACGAACATACACGGCAAATGTCAGGCCCAAGATCACAAGAATGAAGAGTCCACCAATAACTCCTGCAGCAATCAGGGGAGTTCTACCGACCAGAATACAAAGACTTTTATGTAAGGAGAGAAGACTGAATAGAGAGAAGAGGCATGCATGAAATTAACCACATGGAAAAGCATGACTTTTGTAAATCATAAATTCAGTCAGTTAGAAGAAAAACAGATAAAATAACACATAAGGACTGTGATAAGGGCTTTCATTTTCACACTCTAAAAAAGCCTTCATTTCAATATTTTTATAAAATGCCATGCACATACAACCAATTTTCAGGAAATGGGGAGACACAACATGCAGTTTGATGACAAATGTAAAACTGTAATGACAGAATGAGAAAAATATACCAGAACATTGCCAGAGGAGGATTTTAAATTAAGTTTTAGAGTCAACTACAGCTTTCCTTATTTCCTATCTAAGAAAGGAAGGGAAAATATAGTTTGAGAATGCAGACATCTAACTAAAAAGAATGCTGTAATACACAATCATTGAACACATATCATTATCTCTCATGTGTGTGATTGTTGACACCTCTAAGTATTTCCCAAAGTGTGTTCCAGGGGCCTCCATGCCCCTAGGACAATAGAGATCTCAAGTCCCTGGTACTTTATGGCATGGTTCTGGGTATCAGAAGATGTTGCCACCTTAATAGTGAGGACAAGACTAGAAAAAAGGATGAGAAAGGACTGAGATAGAAGCTCACAGATTTTCTAAAACTATAGAAAACAGAGTCAGGCTATGCTAAAAAAAAAAAGAAATTAAGAAAGAATGGGTGACTGTCTGGTAATATTATTCTCTGAGAACAGAAGCATGATATTTGGCCATTTATTTATGTTTTTCCTGAAAGAAAAATGTAAATCTAAAACCAAAAAGAGGCATGGTAAAGAAACACTAAGAAACCATTGCAACTTGAGGGTACTTGTGATGCATATGATTTCGCAAATCAGGGTAAGGTAGGAAGACAACTTTAGATTGAGTTGTCACTTTACACAAATTCTTCTCCTTTTTTCCCTAGCACAGTTGTCTTTCTGGCTTTATAGCTTTTTGTTGTTTTCATTTCCCATTCTATAATGTTTAGGATTAACAACACTGCAAACTCCCTGTAGACGATGGACTGGACTATATCTTTCTTCCATACCACTTAGTGCTTAATGGGTTGGATAAGGACTGGACTTGGAATCAGGAAGACCTGAATTCAAACACTACCTCAGACACTTACTAGCATTATTATACTGGGCAAGTTAATTGATCTCTCTCAGCATCTATTTCCTCTTCTGTAAAATAACAATAATATTGCACCTACCTTACAGGATTATTGTGCACATAAAATGAGACAAATTAAGGAGCTTTGGAAAACTTTACAGCATCATATCAATGATATTTTGTTACTGCTGTTGTTATTACTAGCCAGTCCAGTATTAGGAACTTAATAGATTTCTTAATAACTATCTTGATATCAAATAAGTTGATATCTGTGACAGAGGTAATAAGTAAAATGAATCCCTGAATTTCTGAGTTTATTTTTAATCTATTATGACATTTTATTCTCAACTCCTCTCTGAGGTGTTTTCAATACCTTCTAGAAGCTATCCAAATAACATGGCCACTATATATATACACACATATATATATACATATATATGTGTATATATATACATATATATACATATATGTGTATATATACATATATATGTATAATTATCTGTTATTGTTGAATACATTATTTTTTTCTCTCAAGGTTGTGTCTAAAATAGTTAGTGGATTATTGAGTAAGTCTTACATTATCTCAATATCCTTAAAAGATAAGAATGCAACTCATCATTACAAATGGCATTCTTATTTCCTAGCAATTATGTTGCCTTATAGAAGCAGAGAAACCCTAACAATGTTGTCCATCCCGAAGGACATTTTCAGACAAACCAAAGTAGTAAAGTCTGCCACAATCTAGTTACAATTCAACTTGTGAGTCCCTAAATGGGATTTTTTCAAAGGAAAATTACATATATGTGTATGCACATTTACACATGTGTATATACACGTGGGTATACATATATAAATATATGTATGTGTACACATATACATGCACATACATCTCTATACTTACCTACACATTCGTGTGTGAATGTGCACACACACACACACACATACACACGCACATACACACCAGGAAAATCAAACTAGGTTATAGACACATGGCAATCACTATACTAAATTAGCATCATATTCTCAAGAATAGGAGTCAAAGAAGTATTTAGCATAATGCATCACACTCAGGTATTGAGCTCAGCTGCTAAAAATTCACCTGAAAGGCCGATTTGGCAGAAATTATTACAAAGATTTGGTTTCCCAAGAAAGACTAATTTTATAGTGACAAGAGTTGGTTGAGATCAGTAGGTGAACATTTTTATCAATTTACACTGATCTCTAAACCTTCTGTGCCTTGCTATCTGATCTGAAATGACATGAAATGAAATAAATGAAGAGGAGAAATGAAGCACTGTGGCATAGTTTTAAAAAAAGAGCAGTAACTGGCCACCAAAAACAAGTTCAAATCTTAGCTCAGATACTCACCAGCCATGTGACTTGGTACAAGGCACGTTAACCTCATTGAGCCTCTATTTCTTCATATTTAAAATGGGAAATATATCTGTGGTATCTTCTACCAAGTGTTAGTTTGACAAAAGCATTTTGAAAGTTGTAAAGATATGTGTATAAACATATGTGCCCACACACATAAATATATATATATATATACATACATATTATATTCAATGTTATTCCTATAATAAGAAACACTTTTCCTTCTATTATTTCTATTTTCTTTTTCTTTTTATTTATTTTTTCTTTTTTATTTTCTTATTTATTTTTATTTTCTTTTTAAATAAAGTAGAATTAGGCAGAATAGTTAGTTTTGCCCCCTCAAGGAGCTTACATTCTAATCACAGAAGACAACACATGAAGGGAAACTGGAAAGATGGGGAGGGGTGGGATATAAGTAGCAACATGATGTGGAGATGATTGGGACATAGAATTGAAACCTGTTCCTGGGGAAGATAATATGAAAGCTCACCTATAAAGTCAAGGGGACCTTGGGGTGGGGTAGAGAACAATTCTGTTGTGGGGAAGAGATGAGGATCATAGCTGGAATATAGGTAACATGATAAGTTGAGAACTAAGATGTATTTCACTACAGTCATTCAGTCAGTCAACTAACATTTATCAAGCACCTTCTGTGTGCCAGGCAATTGTGTCAAGTGCTGGAAGTACAAAGAAGTATGTGGGGGGGGGGGGAATCAATCCCTGTTCTCAAGGAGCTCATAGTCTAGTGGGAGAGTCAACATGCAAACTATTATGTACACACAGTTTACATCCTGGATAAATTAGGGGTAATCTCAGAGGGATAGAAGAAAGATTGAGGCTGTGGAAAGGCTTCTTGTAGAGGGTGGGGCTTTTGCTGAGGCTTTAAGGGAGACAGGAAATCAGGAGGCATAAATGAAGAACAAAATCTTATTTATCACTCCCCATCCCAATTGTTCATCCCTTTGAGATGATACTATTTCCATTACTTCAACTACAACTCACTTCATCTCCTACGTTCAAAATCTTGGTGTTGTATTTGACTTTTCCAACTTCTTCCCCTTGTATTTAACTAGTTACTAACTCCTGCTGATTCTAATATCTAAATTACCTCTCATTCATACAACCCTCTCTATTTCCACTGCCTCCACTCTAGTATGGGCCCTTCTTGCCATTTGTTTGGACTACTGAAGTAGTCTTTTGATGAGTCTTTATCTCCACTCCCTTCCCTTCCCTCTCCACTATTTTGTAACATCTTTTATACTATTTGTAGGTTAATTGTTCATATAAAAAGATCTGTTATAACAGGAATTATGTTATTCCTCTAGAAGCAGGTGGTGACTGACTGGCCAGAGTGCTGGGGGCTGGAATTAGGAAGACCTGAGTTCAAATTTGACCTTAAGCACTAACTGTATGACCCTGGGCAAATGACCTAACCCTAATATGCATCAGTTGACACAACTGTAAGATAGAGATAAAAATAGCACCTATCTGTCTGGGCTTTCTGAGCATAGTGTCTGTCATATAGTAAGTGCTGCATAAATGTTTATTTCCTTCCCTTCCCTCTTCCTCTGCTCAGTGATTTCTTGCCATCTAACAATGAAAGAACTGATTCCTTTGCCAGCTATTCAAAATGTCCAGGCTGGTACTATACTACTTTTTGAGGCTTATCTAATTCTATTGCTGTTCATCTCCTCTATTCTTTATGCAAACATGATCACTCTGTGTTTTACTCTGTTCTTTTTCTGGGCTTTCTGCTATTCATGTTTGCCATTCCTAAAATTTCCTGCCTCCTCCGGTTCATGTGTTGAATTCCTAGTCTTTTAAAGCTCAATTCAAGCATGATGCTTCCTCTTTGAGGACACCTCCTGGTCCCTTCTCAAAAACAACATTTGCCTTTCAAACTACTCATAGTACTTTTTTTTTTTTTGTAACCCTGGTAGGCATCTATCATGTATTGCTTTCTGTTACAGTTACTGTATCTGTGCACATCATATCCCTTTGCTAAGCTTCATGAGAGTAGGGAATACTTTTTATCTAAATTTTAAAATGTCCCCAGTGTTTAGCACCATGTTCAGCACATGAGTGACACGATTTTATCAGACTCCCCATGTCGTCTGCTTTAGTCCTTTGTTTCTCTCTTAGGTGACCTACATCAGCCTCTCTATAAAAAAACCTCACCTCATACCTCACTGAAATATTGGAAGACATTTGCCTTAGCTTTCTCTTTTCCAATTCCACATTTGAAATCACTTCAGTTTCATCCACCATCTTCTCATCTTATTCTTTAGTCCAGGGATGGGGAACCTGTGGCCTTGAGGCCACATGTGGCCCTCTAGATCCTCAGGTGTGACCCACTGACTGAATCAAAATGCCATACTTGAGGACCTAGAGGGCCACATGTAGCCTCGAGGCCACAGGTTTCCAACCACTGTTCTTGTCTCTAAGGAAGAAGTATTATTTATTTCTGTCAATACTAAATTATGTACTTGTGCCCTTGATCCCCCCTTCTCAATCAGATTGTTCCCATAATCATTCCCTCTCTGAGATTTTTAGCCTCTTCTTTACTAATGCTTATAGAAATGTCCAGATCTTCCTCAACTTAAAAAAAAAAAAACCCAACAGTTTCAATTGATCCTACCATTCTTTCAAGCTATCACTGTACATCTCACCTCTGTTTTATAGCCAAGCTCCTAGAAAAAGCTGAGTATATTTGATATATTTCTTACCTTGTACTCAGTTTGTAAGCACGTCAAATCTGGATTCAATTCTCTCAGCCCCAGTCCCTTTGCCCACCTCTATCACTCAACTGGAACTGTTCTCTCCCAGATCACCAGTAATCACTTTATCATTAAATCCCATTTCTTTTCTTAAATCTTGGCCTTCTTGACCTATCTGCAGCAGTAGGCCCTCTTAAGCAGCCTCGGCTTCTGAATTTTTCTCTTTTCCCCACTTTAGCCACCCTTTTGTGCTGGGGCTCTCTTCCTACTCTTCTGAGGGGTCTTCCTTAGTCTGCTTTGTTGGATCATTCAAATCACAGTGGCCCTCTACAAGAGTTTGCCTCCAGGATTCTGTGCTGGGCCCTCCCCTTTTTCTCTCTTTGGCCTTGTTCTCTATGAGTTCATCAGCTCCCTGCATTCAATTATCATCTCTACTCATGTGATACCTAAATCTACATGTCCAGCCCTCATCTCTGTTCTGAGCTCTAGCCCCTCATATCTAACTATATCTAACTCATACTAAACATCTCCACCTGGATGTCCCATAGACATCTCAATAGGTCCAAAAAAGAAATTATTATTTTGCCCTCTAAACCCATCCCTCCTATTAACTTCTTTATTCCTGTTGCAGTCATTACCAGTCTTCCAGTTACCCACGTTCTCAAACTGAGTCTTCCTCAACACTCAGCACTTTACAGTCAATCATTTGCCAAGTCTTCTCTATTCTATCTCCAAAACATATCTGTACCTTTCTCTCCATTCTAATTCAAGCCTTCAGGTTAACTGTCTTGATTATTTCAAGTCACTTACTTGTTGTCCATTAATCTAGTAGGTGACCACTCAAATTCATCCTCTACAGAGCATCCAAGGTGACATTAAAGCATGAATTGCCCATGTCACTCCCAGGTTTAAGAAGCTTCCGATGCTATACTTAAAGATAAAATTCAAATTCCTCCATTTGGCATTTAAAACTGTTCATCATTTAGTTGTAGTCCATCTTCCCAGTCTAATTACATGTAACACTCCAGCCACGAAGGCACACTTGCATTTCTCCATACGATGTATTTCATTTTTCTACCATTCTCTCTGTACAGAACTTACCTAATGTCTTGGATACTCTCCTGTCTGACACCTTAGGTCCTTTAAAGGCTCATAATAAGCTATCTCTTTCAAGAGGCCTATTCTGATTGTTCTGTTTTTTAGTACCCCATATCACATGAAGATCAATTTGTATCTAATTACATTCAGACTTTGATTACTTAACAGTGATTATTGTGAACAGGCTGTTTCTCCATAGTAGAATGACTTATTTGTGAGTATAAGGACTATCTTTTTTGTGTGTGTGTTTCAAGCCCCTGGCACTTTCAATGACACATAGTAAGCACTTGACAAATTCTGATTGATTGATTGATTAATAAATGTGAGTAGAATTTAATTCTTTTTCTCATGTTCTGGTGGAAGAACAAATCAGGAAGGGCAGAATGTGTGCCTAACAATTCAATGTAAATGTATCAGAATAATTGTTTTTAAAGAGTAAAAATGGAATTACTTTGCCAACAAAAATATCTTTAGGAAGAACAGGTTTCAATGAAAATAATTCTAATTTTGTAATTAATATTTTATTATTCTAGAGTAGGATTTCTTAATCAGGTGAGGGCTATGAATTTGTTCTTTTAAAAACATTTTGATTACTATATTTCAATATCACTGGTTTCTTTTGTAATTGTATGCATTTAAATTATTATACAAAGAAAGGGTCCATAGCTTGATCTGAGAGAAAGGTCCTTGACCCAAGAGTTAAGAACTCCTCTTGAAGAGGCTCTTTCCTTAAGCATTTACATTTGGTTGTGGTTTGTTCATACAGTCTCTCAGTTGGACAGCTCTCTGTCCACTTTTACAACCTAAGTATTCATACATAGATTTTTTTTTATCCCAAAGTTTAGTGTCACTAAGTTATTTAATTAGCTTTCTTCCTAATACAATTAACATTATGTTCCATAAAACCAGGCTAATCTGAAAAGTTGATAATAGTCTAATTGCCTAATAAAACCTATATATTTCCTTCAGATCTATTGTTACCTGCAAATTTTTAACTGCGGCAGACAACCATTTTCCTGCAATGCCATTTCTAAAAACAAAAGATGTAATACTTGACTCAGTAGTCTTCTTGGATAAACTTACAGATATCTAGATATAGATATCTTTGAATCATGTTTTAGAGTTGAAAGGAATCTTAAATATGATTGAATTCAACTCTCCCCATTTTACATATGAGGAAAATGAGTCCCAAGAAAATGAAGTGACTTGCCCAAGGTCACATTGTTGTTGTTGAGCCTTCTTTTTTTTTCTTTTTTTTTTATTTTAGTGAGGCAGTTGAGGTTAAGTGATTTGCCCAGGGTCACACAGTTAGTAAGTGTCAAGTGTCTTAGGCCAGATTTGAACTCAGGTTCTCCTGACTCCAAGGCCGGAGCTCTATCCACTGCACCACCTAGCTGCCCCTCATCCTTCATCCTTGGAGAGGACCAATGACATCAGGAGGGTGATGTCTTGGTTTGCAAGTGAATTGGATTGAAGTGATGTAGAGCTATGCAGTCATTGGCTTCACTCTCTCTTCCAGAGTCATCGGAGTCCAGTGGCAAGACACTGGTCAAGATGACTGGTGATGGCCCTGCATGCAGTGGGAGACGTTGGCCTTTTTAAACTTAAGTCTTTCCCAGGTCTCAGTTTGTCTTTGGCAACACCCATTCAGTAGTTAAACGCTAGGTAAGAATGAAAGTAAAAGATGGCCTAGTTTGACTTCCCAAAAGCATCAATCTGGGAAGAGAAGACCCTCAGAGTTTCAGGCCAGAACAGAAATAGTTGCTATTTACACTCACTCTGAGCCATCAAAACCCAAATAATGAGCAAGCGGGGCTTGGGCTGGGGCCTATTTTGGGCCAATCAGTGAATTTGGGTTTAAAGGCAAAGTCAGGTAGCTCCTTTTGAATCCCCTTTGGGCTTTATCAAAGCCTGGTTTTCCAGAGCTATGTTTCAAGAGATCATAAATGAAAACTACATGAGGCAAAAGAGTTAAATGTCTCAAAATAAACCACAAAAATAAAAACAAAAAAGGTCACATAGGTAGAATCAGGAAGAACCAGGATTCATACCTGAGTCTGCTCATTCCAACTCTAGCATTTTTTCTACTATTTTATTCTATAGGAGAAGGATAAAGAGCAAAAGGAGAAAAAAAGGAGGAGGAGAGCAAGAAGAAGGAAGAGGAAGGAGTGAAAGATAGAGAGAGGGAGGGAGGAGAAAGAGAGGAAAGAAGAAGAAATAGGTACCATTAGCAGTACAATTAGCAGTATAATTCTGAGAAAGGAAAGGAAAGGAAAGGAAAGGAAAGGAAAGGAAAGGAAAGGAAAGGAAAGGAAAGGAAAGGAAAGGAAAGGAAAGGAAAGGAAAGGAAAGGAAAGGAAAGGAAAGGAAAAATTATCTCCCAGCTCAGATTCCATACAACTAACTACATTAGGAGAGAATCATTAGGTATCTTTCAGAGCTCTCTAAGGCCCAAAGGAAGTTTGTTCTGTGCTTGGCTTTCCACACTCAGATGAGTGTCTCTTGGGGAAAAATAAAGGACCCCTTGACTGTTCTACCCTGGTTTCATGTTGTGAGGGTGGCAGCCAGAATTATTATAGCTCTTTTGTCGTTATTGAAACAACAAAATAGAACTAAAAATCCTCCCACAAGGCCCCACTGTTAGTAACATATATAAGATGAAGGGTTCTGAATCACAAATGAATTTTACTAATTCATTTCAACAAGTATGCTTCAGCATTAATTAAAGGCCTCTATTTTAGTATTAGTCGTTTAATGTATTCATATGAAGGCAACATCAAAGAAACACATTTTCTCTTACCCTGGATATAATTATCTAACTAAATTACTTATATGTAAAATTGTTGCTTGTTCTACATCTATATATCGCCCTTTTGAAAGAAGGTGATACTACATATGACAATAATTTACATCATTCTAGTTGTTGTATTAGTGAAAAGCACTGGGATGTAATAGAGTTAGTTGTAGATTTTAGTCAGGAACAAGGTGGATCCAAATCTAACTTCTCCCATTTAGTTGTCTGACTATGACCAAGTCACTTAACCTCATTCATCCTCAGGTTCCTCATCTGTAAAAATGGGATTATAAAACTTGTAGAATTTTCCTCCAAAGGTCATCATGAGAATTAAATGAGATTCAAATCAACTGCAATAATGTATTTCCATTGTGACCCTGGCCAAGTCAGTCAATCTCTCCAGGGTCCTGGCAAGTCTCAAAGACTGTAAGTAGAATAGTTGGAGATCTGCATTGGAAAAAAGGAGCTTTCTAGAGTACAAGAAATCTATTTACTAGGAGTTCCTTATGCTAATAAATTTATGCTTGTATGCTAATATGTTACACTTATCCTTATGCTAATAAAGTTTTTTTTTACACATCTCATAAACTCTAATGCTCTATACAAATGTAATCTATTACAATTTCTACTGAGACACATGCAGTCTTTGTACAGTGGGGATATAACTAGGCTTGGAGGTCAGGAAGGCATGGATATAGATCCTAACATTGACCTATATTAGCTACATGACTATAAACAAGTAACTTTACCTTTCAATGTTCCAAGCAGCCCTCTAAGAATACAGATTACAGACAATTTGCCAATCTGCATTTCTAGAAGCAATTTTCATACCCTGACTTCCATAAATAGATGAAGTCACAGCTCCAGATTTTCTAGGTAACAAGATCAATATTTCTGTGTCTTATTTTTCTATAAGGCGCTCTCTCTCTCTCTCTCTCTCTCTCACACACACACACACACACACACACATACACACATACACAGACATACACACACAGTACAGAGAGTAATATATGTGCATTATATATACACAAATACACAGAGATACAGAGATATGTCTCTATATTTATAGATACATCTCTATATTTGTGTGTGTTTATATATAAAGTACACAATGCACACATATCTCTGTACAATGGGTACATGTGAGAGAGTTTTAGAGAGAAAAATAAGAGAGAAATATTGACCTTGATACCTAGAAAATCTGGACTCGTGGCTTCATCTGTTTAAGGAAGCCAAAGTATGGAAATTTCCTCCATATTCATATATTCTAACTATTCTATAATTATACATTCTATACAATTCCATACATCCTTTCTATGTCCATATTTATATCTATATATCTGTGTGTATAGTCCCCTGAGGATTTGAGTATTCATATGAATGCATATAGTCTCAAGTAACCTACATGGCAAACCTTTCCACAGAAATGAAAATACAATATTTCCTATAGAACAATAAACTAAGGCCTTGTGTATGTGATCTTGAGTATGACAACCTCAGCCTAAATTGAACTAAGTAAATAAAATTCATAACTAAGGTTGTTCTATAGCTCTGTCTTATTTGATGATAGGGGTAAGAAATCTGTAAAAATTGATACAGAGATTTCATTTCTAGCATTGCACAATTTAGCTAAATGGATTGTTCTCCATAAAATATGCCAAGTCAGGTCCTACGTAATGTAGATTGATTTAACTGTGTCCAAAAAGCAAGCTAAATCCACTAGATTGTCTCATAGGTTAAACAAGTTCACAAACAAATGAAAGGAAATATCTTGGGTATTTTTTTCTCCCATGCACCTGCATGAGTTTGTTTGTTTTTTTCTCCTGTTTTCATTTTTTCTTGAGTAAGAAATACATTTGTCTTGATGTAAAGGAAATAGCCAGATATCTTGTAATACATCATTGGGGCTAGTTTGTTCACAATGGTAATGAATTTGAATCAGAAGGCCCCGATTTGCAGCAAGATCCAAGGGAAACCAAATCATTTGAGGAAGGGTCTTCAGGGTTCTTTGTAACTGATACAGCACTGCTTCAGTGTTTATCTTTGTTCATTGAAGATTAACTGAAAATGGGCTTGTTCAGGAGATACACACGCATCAACAGAAATAGCCTGAGATTGTGTATCAACAAGACAGTTTTTAACAGTGACATTATGCCCAATAAGCATCACAATACTTAGAAGTTGGTCAAGTGAAGCTAATGATTCTATTATTTTGCATTTTTCTTTCTCTAATTATAGTAATTTGAGATTATTTCAAACTGTATATGTGTCCTACTCATTGTTAACTTCAGGAGAAAGCAGTGTAGTGGGTGGGAAGGGAGAGGGAATGATTAGATTTTGGAACACTTAGCAATTTTATTTTTTACCAAATGTTTAAAAGGTATGTTGAATAACATTCTTCTACTATGGAAAAAAGTTTAGCTGCCTATAGAACTGATGAATAGGCAAAGTAGGTAGCTATTTACATTCTTAAAGGAATATTGGGAAGGTCTTCCCTTTAGCCTCACAAAATATCTCCCCTCCAGGTTCAAGGATGTCTGAAATTGAAGTTTAAAAACCCAGCCCTTTGGTTTAAGGCTTTGTCTCCAGTTGAAATGAAGCTACTGCTGGTATAAATATTACATTGAACCTTAGCAGTCATTTATATCTTACTGTGAATGAGTTTCTGTTTTGTTTGATGTTTCTCCTGGAACAGGTTTTGATAAAGGAAAATGGAAAAAGTGGCTATGAGGGCATAGAATTATTGAGGTAAAGGATGGGTAGGATAGAGAAGTGAAACTTGGTAGCAATAATTTTCAAATAAAAGAGGCTGAATGTAATGGAAAACTTTCTACCATACCTTTTTTTTTTCTAAGATGGACTATATAGTTTAATGGGGGGGGGAGATAAAAGTAATAACTTAAGACTAATTTTAAGACTAATTTTAAGCTTCAATTTATGTAATATATGGTTATATAGAGTTATAATCAGGGAAGTGATAAGAAGTGCTTAAGTTCTAGCTCTCTGAAAACACACAACACACATTTAAATATAGTTTGCATTATGGATATTCTCTCCATAACTTTCTCACCTCTAGACAATAAAAATACAATAAACTAACCCCTGATTGGTAGCATTTGCCCATTTCCAAGGTGTAAAGGCTTACAATGAAAATTTAACAACCAATTCTTAAAGCCAACATGATTTGGCTCCAGCATATCCCTGGTTATAGTGAAGTGGTAGTGAGATATAAAGGAAAGGGTACAGGGTTTGAAAGCAGAAAGACCAGCATTTAAAGATGATACATGTATGTATGCATAAATATACACATCCTTCCCTAGAAACTCACTGGCTGTGTGACTTTAGGCAAGTCATATAACTTTCTCATCCTTAGTTTCATTATCTGTTAAATAAGCATAAGAATATTTGCACTTCTCTACCTCATAGTGCTCTGTGGGGAAAGCATTTTGTAAACCTTAAAGTCTGTGGAATATTTAGCTTCCTTGCAAATCGAATGCCATCTCCTTTGGGAGACCTTTCTTGACTGCCCCACTTATAAGTGCTCTGCTCCTCCAAAACAAATCTGGAGTTTCTTTGTAGAGATTTTATAGAAAAACATATACGTATATACAGATACAGGTGTATCCATACTTATATGTATCTGAGTATGTTGTTTTTCCCCAGAAGACAGAAGCTTTTTGTACTTTGGTCTCTGTATTCCAAGAGCCTCGCACAGTTGTGAAACAGAGCAGGCCCTCAGTGGATTGAATTGAGATGAACGGAAGTAAACAAACAAATGTAAAAAAATGATCTGAATAGATCAATCTACCTGATCACATTTACCTTTCTCAATTGCAGACTTGACTTTCAAGGAATCTATATTCAGGCAGTGACCATCTGCCACAATTGAAGACAAATACCAATGGGTCATTCTAGTCTAGGAAAATTATATTTATGTAGTTCAAATCTTAGGAGTAGTTATATCACTTGTACTCATTCATTCAAGATTACTTCTAGGAATGTTGTGACACAAGTAAGAGACACGTACATAGTTTTTAAAATTCCCAATCTTTACAGGTTGGGAAATTAGATTCATTGTTATTTTAGATGCTGGCATTTTTCCTGACATATGGTCGTACTGCTTTGATCTTTTCTTGTGTAAAATTATCTCTACAATGTGACATATTTTCAAACTCACTCTAATTCTGAAACTTGCTTGCATTATCACACTGTAGCTGATCTTTGATCCATATGTCATATGTTCTTTGGCCAGAAGAAAATTTGATCACACTCATTACCTTCTAGCTCTATATTTCTAAGCTTGTTCTCTCCATTTGCAAAATATATTGGTATTCTGTATTTTGTGACCATTGGATAAGTTGGTCCATAAAGTATTCTATAAAGCAAAAAGAATCTAACAGAGACACTATTTGTTTAAAATGGAGGTATTAATTTTGAAGTGGCTTTAACCATACAACGAGCAAATAATTCTACCTTCTTTTTCTCAAAATATTAGTAAGTAGGTTTAATATAAAAGATAATGAAAACTATATATTAAGGGGAAAGAACGTACTGAAGATCTATACACATAGAAATTGCTTTTAAAGATAACATATGTGCCTTGTGATGAATATAAATTCTACTAAAGAAAGCCAAAGTCCAACAGCAACATTAAAGAAAGGCCTGTGTGAGACACGGATACTAATGAATTGAGATGGAATCACGGGTAAGCTAGTATGATGCCATCATTTTTGGAAATGTTGATCAATAAATTTGCACTCGGGACTTTAAATCATTTAATTATTAAAGTAACAACTTAGCCACAGCTCAGAACTCCATGTGTTACCAGGTATACTTTCAATGGGTTTCAGAATACAGGTATTATTTGACCTGCTGTCTACTTCACCTTCAATATGGAACTTAACTCAAAAAGAGGTCTTCCCCCTTGATACAGAAACCATTGTCTTACATAGAAGCCAGAGAGTGATTTTAGTCCAAGAACATATGTCTGACCTTGAAGTAAAGAAAGACATTTGTAAAAGATACAGTAGACACCTCCATGTTGGTACTGGTTACTTTACAGTCTACACTCAATTTATCAATACTCAGCATGAGCAGGTTAATGGAATTCAATGATTATTTTAACAGTCTTCCCTCTCACAAGATCAGACAAGCCTTTGCATTTATAAGACAACAACACAGGATGAAGTCTTCACTTCTATTTATTCAGGAATCTCAAAGTCTTGACTTCATTTTAGTTGTATCCTACTATTTTAGTATCCTTCAAACTGCTATTTTGTCTGTATTATTGTATTTCAGTTCAAGTTTTATTATAGCCTTCATAATTTTCAGCTGATTTGTATCATTTCTGACAGATATAATGCTTAGATGATTATATTTCATCTTAATCTATTAGACAAAATATTTCTGATAAAGATTTATTGCTGGGAAAACTATTTCCCCCATAATTATAATAATAAGTCACATTCATATAAAGTGCTTTCATGTTTGCAAAGCACCTTCCTCAAAATAATCCTATCTGGTAGGTAATGCAAATATTATCACCTCAACTTTACTGAGGATGAATTGAAGGCTATTAGGTTAAATGAGTTCACCATATTCAGACAACCAGAAAGCATTAAAGGTTTCATTTGAGCCTGGGTCTAATTCCAAACCTCAGATCCCTTGACACAAACATTATCTTGGTTTCTCTGTGAGTTTCCAAAAATGTGATTTTATTTCTACAGGTTACTCCTGGTGAACAAACTCCCTCTATCACTGCAGAGGGTTTGCTCTGCAAACTAGTCTTGGAAAGCACCCTTGGAAAGAGGTTAATAGGGTCACAGAACTAGTATTGCATGGTAAAGACAGATCTTCCTTGGACCCTGGTCTCATGACTCCAAGGCACACTATCTATATAGTAGGTCTTTCATATACCAACCACATTACCTCCAAGAAATTAATCAGACCAGTTAAGAGCTACTATTCTAGTGACAAAGTCTATTTTTTCAATCAACATGAAACCCACTGAGGGGAGGTTCCAGGAAGCAAAAGACAGTTAAGCATCATATAGTCTTGAAGGTAAAAAGGGGCATTCTTAGAGCTGATGATTACAATAGGGTGACAAGCAGTTTTTTGTTTGTTTGTTTTTGTTTTCATTTTACTCTTCAGTCTGATGCCTTTATGACATTTTTTTTTCCTAATCTGCCTTAGGTTAATTCATTGACTGTCAGCCTCATCAGCTGTACCTGGATAATGGTCCAATTTCAGGGGCACAGGTTGGAGCTATTCTTTTATTTTTATTTTATTTTTTATTATTTTATCTTATTATTCTTTTTATTTTTTCTTTTATTTATTTATACTGAGAGTGATTGATAAGGTCAGGTTATATGGCAGAAATAAATCAGTCATCATATTACATTTTACTATATGAGAATTTGAGGTGTTGGGGCAAAGCTCTTCCTTTTGGATGGAAATCATCTTACTCTAAACTTTAAATGTTATTGGAAGCATAATATCAGAAAGGAAGAATCACAACTCACCCCCCTCCTTTTTTAAATGAGTTTTGTTTTTAAAGATTACTTTATGCTGGTGTATCCTATCCTTCATTTTACATGTCTTTTTTAATTCATGAAATGTATCGCAAGCATTAGAGAAGAGCTCTGTCAGTAAAGATAATTTTTCCATCCTTCAAAAATGTTAATATTTGATTCATTTATCACAATAACTCACATTTCCATGGCACTTTAAGACTTGAAAGGCCTATCCACATCAATTGCCCTGTGAAGTGGGTAGGTGAAGTGGGTTGTGCTAGTATTATCATTCCCATTCCCCATTAACCTGAGGCTGAGACACTAATTCCCTCTGGTTACACAACTAGGAAGCATGTGAAACAGCATTTGAACTGACATCTCCTGATTCCATGGCCAGCTCCCTCAAGATCTGGCTGCCTGTCAGGCCAGTCTGCTGAAGGAGGAAGATGCAAGGGATCTATGATACTTCCTTCCCACCTGGATAGGATGGTACAATTTCTAATCTCTCTCTCTCTCTCTCTCTCTCTCTCTCTCTCTCTCTCTCATTTCATGGAAAGTATCAACTTCAAACTTAGAAGTTTGAGACAGCTAGAGGCAGCTACATAGTGCAGTTGTTAAGAATACTACACTTTGAGACAGCAAGACTTGAGTTCAAATCCTACCTCAGACACTTCATAGCCATATGACCCCAAGGAAATCATTTAACCTACCTGCCTCAATTCCTTCCTTATAAAACAGGGATAATAATAGCACTTAACTTCAAGGATTATTAGAGGGATCAAATGAGAGAGCATATGTACATATGTACATTGCTTTTCAAACCTTAAAATACCATGCAAATGCTAGTTACTGTTGAGATGCACATTTAAAGAGTTCCTTATTGAAAACTGGAAAAAATCCACCTGTTCAGGTGATGTGATTACTACTTTCTATTCAAGCCAGCTTCTATTTCAGATACACTCCTTGAAATGGATGTTGGAGGATAATCATTTCTTAATGACTTTTGAGGCCTCAGGTGGGCTTTTGATATGCTTGATGGTTAACAACTACTCTGTAGCTACTGCTCAAAATCCTTCATATCCACAAAGAACCAGTAGCAAAGTGATTTTATGATCTCCCCCTATGCCATTACCCACATAACTTACATTAAAGCAGTAACCTGTGGAAAACAAAAACAGCTGCAAACAGTCAACTATAAAGTCCTAGATGAACTCCCAACTGTATATGACTCTCCTCTGAGCAGCTGTTTGTATGAAAATCCCAATTCCATCACTTTTTCTTCCCAATGGTGTGGTCAGTTCAAACAACTGGTCTGTGCCATGGTGGTGCACAATTGTACCTCAGGAAACAGACTTCTCTGTTGGTTGGAGAGTAAGCTGTCAAGACCAAGGACAGCAGCATAGCTTTTACAAAGAGTACTATACACCAGAAAATACAACATACTCACAGGGCTAGGAAAGTGAAGGACTATCATACCATGCCAGGTCTCCAGCTCTTAATATGTCTTTCCAATACCAGTTCCCCAATCATACGAAAAAGTACCCTAATCATAACTCCTTGATCTTAACTCTACTGATAGCTTGTGTCTGTCTTTATTTAGTCTAGAACTAAGTATATTGTTTCTATACATATGTTACAATTATTAACCTTTATCAAATAGTGAAATAATATATTTAGAGCTACAGGAGATAACAGGGCTAGACCTTGTCCCTGGATAGAGGGGCCACAGACTCAGAATTAAACAGCAATCCGAGGCTTTCTGTGCTGGAAATCTTCGAGAATGACTCTCAACCTTTTAGGAGTCTGGGTTCTGTTTAGTTATTGTTTCCATGTACTAAAAAGAAACTCTGACACAACTCAACAATGGAATGTCCTTGCTATTTCATGGTTTTTATATATTATGCTATGTCTTCTCTTCTCTGATCTCAATTTGCAGGCCTCATTACTAAACAGCAAAAATATTTTAGAAGAAATATTCTAGAAGGCCACATGTATCCTTGAGACCCTGGGTTACCCACCCTTGGACTTGCTTGTTTTTTTTAAGCAGTATTTGACATTGTGGGCCATGACTCTTTCTTTATACCTTCTCCTGGATTTTTTGTGACACTGACTCTCATATTTCATCTAACGCCTTACTAACCTCTTCTCTTTCCCTTTGTTTGGATCCTTATCTTCATCTTGCCTCATAAATGTGAATGGTATCCATAACTGGGTCCTTGTTCCTCTTCTCTTTTCTCTCTCTACTCATCACTTTAGTGATCAAAAACTCCCAAATCTATACCTTTACCCCCAAATTCTCCTTAAACGTCTAAACTCATATTTCCTTGGATGTATTCTCTACATAGATAATGTACCAGTGCCTTAACCTCAAACCATTTAAAAAACAAACTTGTTATATTCCTTTAAAAACCTACTCCATCCACTAGATTCATTTTTTTTTCTGATAGCATCACCTTCTTCCCAGTTATTTAGCCTCACAATTTCTGTATCATCTTTGCTCTAACTCCTATACTCCATCATATTTGTCACATCTGCCTCCTTCTTTACACTTTCATTACAAATACCCCATTGGGGGATCTCATCTAGACTAGTGATATCAAACTCAAATAAAAGAAGGGGCCACTAAACCATACATAAGTATTCCTATGGGCTTCATATTAACTTAGAAAATAACACATTAGGGGCAGCTAGGTGGTACAGTGGATAGAGCACTGACCCTGAAGTCAGAAGGACCTGAGTTCAAATACAGCCTTAGACCAAACACTTGACACTTACTAGCTGTGTGGCCCTGGGCAAGTCACTTAACCCCAATTGCCAAAAAAAAATAACATATTAACATTATCTGTTTTATTGTATTTTAAATAATTTTAATATTAGTAGTAATGATACTTTATTATTAATAATAATACATTTTTATCTGGTTTGGGCCCCACTTTGTAGTGTTTGAGGTTGCATGTGTCCTATGTGGTCTGTGCATTTGATACTTCATATCTAGAGTATTTTATAACTTTTATGTTTATTCGCTCTCTGATACATCCTTCATAACACAATCCAAGTAATTTTCCTAAGGCGCGTAGTGATTCTTGCAAAAAAATAAAAAACATCAAAGAAACAAATTTTAGCCTGCCCTACTGATCACTGGAAGTTTATATTTCCTGATATTTGTGTTTAAAGTCCATCTTTCTGCCTACTCAATGTTCCAGGAAAAAAATCTATGACTCTTTATCCCTTATTACTATACTGCATTCTATCTCCATGTCTTTCCTCCTGTCATTTCCTATGCTTAAAATGTTTTCAACCCAATTTCTTTCTGTCGAAGGTCTTCAAGGCCCAATGCAGGTGCTGTCTCCTCCAGGTAGGATTTCCTGATGCAGTGCCTGCCCAGGCTCAGCTCAGAGATATTTTCCTATCCTCTTTTTTTAAAAGCATTTGTTCAGACTTCTCCATTATGCCTATTACACTCTTCCATATTTCAGTTACTTGAGTACAAGTAGATTATGTCTTTTACATTGTAACATCCTCTAGGGAAAGGAAACC
This sequence comes from Vombatus ursinus, assembly GCF_900497805.2. Classification (NCBI taxonomy): domain Eukaryota; kingdom Metazoa; phylum Chordata; class Mammalia; order Diprotodontia; family Vombatidae; genus Vombatus; species Vombatus ursinus. Next base: position 13,581,190 of record NW_020954580.1, on the reverse strand, counting down.
TTTATAACATTTCCCAGAACTTAGCACAATAGCCTAGATGCAGTAAACCTTTAATAGATGAAGATGGCTGTTGATTTTCTTACACTATTCTTAGGTATTTTTTTATTTTCACTCAAAATTCATTTGCCAAGAACCTAGGAATACTAATTAGGAGACTAAAATACTATTAATTCTCTCAAAGGTAACAAACATCAATAGAAAAAAATTTAATGGTAAATTCTAGCCACAGTTTTCTAAAACTCTTAGCAGCTTCCACTGTTCATGAAAGGCAGTGGCAGAGCAGATAAATTGTTGATTTTGGATATTAAGAAACAAAACAAAACAAAACAAAGTGGATTCAATCCTTCCCCAGATGCTTACTCGAGGTTAGACTTAAGGCAACTCAGTTCATCTCTCAGTCTCAGTTACTTCAACTGCAAAATGATGATAATAACAGAAACTACTTAACAGAGCTCTTGGGATGACCAAATAATATCATTTATATAATAATACACATTAAATGATATAATTTATCTCACACCCTTTGGAAACCATGAAGCATGTGTGTGTATATATGATCTATATGTGTGTATACACATTACATATACACACACATGTGATATGTGTGTGTATAATCTTTTTATGATGGTACAAAGATGAAGGAAAGAATGAATCAAAAAGCATTTGAATTGTTTCTAAGTCTCAAGCACTCTGTTAAAGATTAGGGATACATATCCAAAAGGGATACAGTCTCTATTCACATTCCAATTTGAAGATACAATGCGTATGATGGTTCTGCTACAGGGTAGATGGCAAAGCTGAGAAGTCCTCAATGATCAGCAACAGAAGAGCCTATGGCAAAGTTTAGGGATCCTTAGGCTGCATCAAGAGGTCAGATGGCAGTACCCTGGTTGTGAGCAGATATATATGCTCTACAGAGAGGAATAGGGGAGGGGTGGGTCTGGAATAGCCCCAGCTACCAGCATTGGAAAGAGGGGCATGGGTCTGAGAGTCTGAGTAGAATGGAAATTTGGAGCTCCTTTTCACAAGGATAGGGATAGAGAAATAATTGTCAAAGCAGGAAGAGGGAAAGGGAAAGATAACATTGGGAGGAAGCATTCCACAGAATTTGTTCCACTTTGGCATGTAGAAATGGATTGGCCAGGGGAGGAGAGGAACAAGTATTATCCTGCTGATGAGAAGGAATTCATCCCTAGGCTTCAAGCACTTCACAGAAAGCACTCCAGGTTTGTTGTTGTTTGTTAAATCTACTGTTAAAATCTTAGTTTATATTTGTTATTTCAATCTTTCTGGGTTGAACATAGTTTTTGGAGGATAATTAGCAGGAATTGCATGTGTTTTGCTTTTATTAACATCTTCAACATTTTAATCAGAGAGAAGAACAAACAGGGTTACCCAAAAGTCTCAGTGAGGTTTTAAGCTTTAATAGCATAAAACTGCACCGAGCCTTGTGGGATACTCTAGGTAGGATAGTGCCTGTCTCTCAAACACTCCTCCATAGTTTTGCTTTCCATCAGGGCCTGTAAAATCTCAAAGGTGGAATCCTTATTTCCAAGTCAATTGATGTTCCTAAAATATTTTCTGATAGTTCACCATTCTTTATGAAGTTTAATCTTCCTCATTAAGTTGAAAGTTTATAGTTTTAATCCATTTTTGTCCCTGGGCCTGTTACTGTCCCTTTGAGACCAATCACTGGATGAACTAACAAATCTCCAGAATAGTCAAGATATTTCAACAACTTGTTGACACTGGCTGTTTTCTCTTTTTATAGATCCAGGTGTCAGTCAACCTTGATAACAAACACTAGAAATTCCACAGTCCATAAACTTAGGAGATTTCAACATTTAGTTCTTCCAGCTCTTTCTTAGAAGCTAGTGAGTTCTATGTTAAATATTAAAATTTGAATAAAACTATTTCACAGAGAATACAGGTTAAACACATCTGCTCTAAACAAAATCATATCACACTTTCCCTAAACTTATTCACTTTAGTAGAGAACAACTCATATTTTTAATATCAATGCACATCCCTGAATAAGTTATCATCTAAGAATCATCTTATTTAAGCAGCGTTCTTTGACCAAACAACCCTATTGTTACAGAGAAAGGGTTCTTTTTGTGTCATGGATCTCCTTTAGTAGATGGTGGAAGCCCATTGGGCCCTTCTCGAAATAAAGTTTTGAAATGCGTAAACTAAAATAGAGGGTTCTTTTTTTCTTTTTTTTTTTTTTGTTTGTTTTTATTTTTGCAATACAAATGGGGTGAATTGACTTGGCCAGGGTCACACAGATAATTAATGTCTGAGACTATATTTGAAGTCAGGTTCTCCTGGCTCCAGGCTCAGTGCTCTATCCATTGTACCACCTAGCTGCCCCAATGCATATGGTTCTAAAGGAAACCAATTCTACTGAAATATAGTTAACAAAATATATACTTTTTAAAATGTTCATGGACTTTAGGTTGAGGACCCCAGTCATAGACTGCAATATCATCTACCTCTTTTATGTGTATTTTTTAATCTCTCCATTAATGAGATGCGACATAGAACCATGGATACCATATCAGAAGTGAAGGTAAAAAGTCCTTGGTTTGAATTGTGCCTCAGACACTTGCTACCTATGTGATTAAGCTCTTTCTCAGCCTCTAGCCTCATCTGTAAACCTTGGATAATACTAAGAGTAGCACTTACCTAACAAGGTTGTCATGAAGACAAATGAGATAATGTATTGAAAGCATTTTTGCAAACCTTAAAAGGCTATATAAATGTCACATATTATTATAAGTTCCACATGGGCAGGGGCATTGCTTTCTTACTTGTACCAAAGGCACCAGTGTTATAGGTATTTAGTTAATAAAGACTGTTACAGAAATCAAATAGGAAATGGAATCTGTATTTCTTTAACAACTAAAGCCATTTCTTCTTTTTCAGCAGTATATATGCATGAAGAGGGAAAAAAAACTTCAATAACCTTTTTCATATTCCAAACACTCTTTAAAATGGTCAAGATGTTCTATTTACATTTGAGCCCACATTCTGGAAACTTTTCATATGTTAAACATTCAGAATCTTATTTGACATAATCTATCTGACTTATCCCATGTCCCCAAATACCAAGGGCATTTCAAGGTTGTTTGTGAAGGAAACTTTTTAAAAATGCAAATTTGGTTTATTTCAATAGATTTAATTTCATAAAATGAAAATACAGCTCATATTAATGCACTAGTTAATCATTCTATCATTAGGCAATCTTAATTTCCCCCTCCCCCAAAAAAGATGAAATGAAGCTAAGTGCCTACTTCAAACAAAGAAAAAAAGCTGGCTATAGTTAGATTCACAGCAAATACACGTGTTTAAAATACACACACACACACACACACACACACACACACACATTTCCTGACAAGGTTTCTGTATTCTGTAATAAACAGATGAATTATAATTAAGGAAGAAACTTAAGCCAAAATTATGAATCCATTTATAGTCTAAGTAAATTTTGTAAATTTCTTTTTTTTTAACTTTAAATCTACATTTTTGGGGGCTTTTAGTTGAAGTATTTAATTCAATGAATGAGCATTTATTAAATGCCTACTAAGCATGAAACACGAAAATGAAATTGTCTCTTCATGAAAGGATTTGATTACAAACTCAAATCTCAATTATATTATGGAATTAAATAAAGCTATAAAATAATTCATAATTTTGTCTTCACTGTTATAATTAAACTGTGGTTGCATCAGGCTATAGTTGATTGAGTGCTTAATTTGCAATCAGGCTGTCCTGAGTTTAAATCTTGCCTCTGATATTTATGTACTTGGATAAGTCTTTTTGCCCCATGTGTCTTGAGACTCTAAATTTATCTGCTAAAATCTTAGACAAGTTGGCATTGGCATGGATAGAGGAAATTCCCATACTGAGAGTTCCTCACACAGCTGAAATCACAAACACTTAATGTATTTGTTTAATGCAACTAAAGACCATGTGTGCCTGTCAGAAGCTCTTTGCTTTATTTTTTCACTCCTGGAGGCAAATGGTTTTTTGAAATCTGTTCCATTCTTCATACTATGACTAGGAAGTTTATAAAAAACATAATTACTTCTTCACCTATTACTGCTGTCATGACTCATTCCTCAGATCCTTACTATCCCCTTGACAACTCCTAACTCTGTCATGCTTATCTTGTTCTCCTCTTTAGACTTTAAGATCCTTGTGGTAAGAGACAATTTTGTTTCAAATCTTTAATGTTCCCCTTGAAAACTTATACTCAAGATACTCAAGAATAATTTGTAGGCTGACTCCCACTTTTATTTGGGTGGATTAAGATTATGATGTTAAGCAGTTAGATGCATGGAGATACATGCAAGTGTATTACTATACAAAGCTTAAAAGCAAAACAATGACTAAACTTTTAGAAAGGACTAGTTCTACAGTCAAGACTTAAGTCTTTCAGTGTAGTCTGGTATCTCTGCAATGGCAAGAAAACATGAAGATGGCCACTCATGAAGATGGGATGACGCACTTTAGCAGGCTGATGGGAAGGCATCGAGAGGAATCACATAGGATGGAGAGATATGAATGATTTTTCAATCTGACTGTCTAGATTGAATACTCAAATGGATGAAACTGCTGAGTCAGTGAAATACTGGACAGCAGGGTCTACATCTAATTCATTTTTATGTGCTTCCTGGTGCCATCACAGAGCCTTTGCATATTGTATGTGTTCAAAAAAAATGCTTCCTGAGAAAGTAGAGCCAAGATGGCAGAGTAAAGGCAGGGACTCTCCTGAGTTATCCCCCAAACTCCTTCAAATACCTTTTAATAATGACTCTAAACACATTTGAAAGTGGCAGAACCACAAAAAGAAAGAGTGAAATTATTTTCCAGCCTGAGACAACTTATAAGGTTGGCAGGAAAGGTCTGTTGCACCAGGGTGAGAAAGGAACACAGTAGAACACAGGCTGTGGCAGTGCAGACCAGGCCCCAACAAACCCAGAGCAGGCCGTGACTGAATCTGTGGCAGCAGTGGCAGTTTCCAGACTTAGCCCATAGATGGTAAGGGGATCATACAACAGGTCAGAAGGAGATTTACAAGGGTCCCTTTGCTGGTGTCAAAGGCATGACTCTGTTGCATTTCCTACACTTGGATCTGGGACACAGTCATGTAGCTTAGTCCCAGTTTGAGAAGGAGTACTAGCACAGCAGAGCTTATGGTTCAACCCTGGTTACAGTTGCAGGGTTGAAAATAGTGCTTGTTGTAGCTCATAAACCAGTGCACAGTACAGAAGAATAGTAAACACAGCTCTCCCTAGATCATATCATCTTGAAAGAGCCCAAATCATACAAGTACCCTCTAAAAACAGCTGCACAAAAAAAACCTGAATCTTGGGATAGTGCCCCCCTCACTTGAGAAATAGAGCCCTACTTTGGCATAGAGTTAAAAGTAAAAAAAAAAAAAAGGTTGGAAAATAAGCAAACAACAGAAAAGTATTCTGACCATAGAAAATTACTATGGTGACAAGGAAGATCAAAACACACACACACTCAGAAAAATACAACAAAGCCAAAATTTCTGCATCCAAAGTCTCAAAGAAAAATATGAATTGTTCTCAAGCCATGGAAGAGCTCAAAAGGATTTTTCAAAATCAAGTAAAAGAGGTAGAGGGAAAATTGGGAAGAGAAATAAGAGTGATACAAGAAAATCATGAAAAGAAGATTCAACAGCTTGAAAAGGAGGCACAAAAAACACTGAAGAAAATAACAATTTAAAAAAGAGAATAGGCCAAATGTAAAAACAGGCACAAAAATCCAATAAAGAGAAGAATGACACTAAAAAGCAGAATTTGTCAAATGAAACAAGATATACAAAAAGTCACTAAAGAGAAGAAATCTTTAAAAAGTAAAATTGACCAAATGGAAAAAGAGGTACAAAAACTCACAGAAGAAAATAAAAGTTAGAATTCCTTAAAAGTTAGAATTGGGTAAATGGAAATTAATGACTTAATGAGACACAAAGAAACTATCAAACAAAATCAAAAGAATTTTTTAAAAATAGAAGAAAATTTGAATTATCTATTGCAAAAACAACTGACCTGGAAAGTAGATCTAGGAGAGATAGTTTAAGAATTACATGAAAGTCATAATAAAAAAAAAAGAGCACAGACTTCATCTTTCAAGATATTATCAAGGAAAAGTACCCTGATATTCTAGAACCTGAGAGTAAAATAGAAATTGAAGGAGTCCACAGATCACCTCCTGAAAGAGATCCCAAAATGAAAACTTCCAAGACTATCACAGCCAAATTCCAGACCTCCCAGATCAAGGAGAAAATAGAGCAAGCAATCACAAAGAGCTAGAATTACAATCAAGAATCACCTACCCAGCAAAACTGAATATAATCCTTCATGGGGAAAAATGGACATTCAACGAAATAGAGGACTTTCGAGCATTCCTTATGAAAAGACCACAGTTGAATAGAAAAACTGATTTTCAAATACAAGATGAAAAAGAAATATAAAAAAGCAACAGGAAATAGAAATCATAAGGTATTCAATAAGGTTAAACTCTATATTTCTACATGGGAAAATATTTATAACTCCTGAAAACTTTTGCATTATTAGGGCAGTTAGAAGCAGTATATATAGACAGAAAGCAGAGGCGTGAGTTAAACATTACGATATGATTATGTGAAAATAAAATCAAGGGACGAGAAAGAAAAATGCACTGGGAGAAGGGAAAAGGGAGAAATAGAATAGGATAAGTTATCTGACATAAAAAAGACCTGGAAAAGGTTTTACAGTGGAGGGGGAAATGAGGGAAGTGGGGTGGGGAGCAAATGAACCTTACTCTCAGCAGAATTGGCTCAAAGAGGGAATAATACACACACGCAGTTGGGCATAGAAATCTATCATACCACACAGGAAAGTAGGAAAGGAAAGGGATAAGAGAATGGTGGGGAGGAGGTAATAGAAGGGAGGGCAGTTTGGGGAAGGTACAAGTCAGAAGCAATACACTTTTGAGAATGGACAGGGTAAAAGGAGAGAGAGACAGAGTAGTATAAACAGGGGAAAATAGGATGGAGGGGAATACATAGTAATCATTACTGTGAAAAAAAATACAGTTAGTTTCTCTGAAGAACTCATTTCTTAAACCTATAAAAAACTGTGTCAAATTTATACAAATAAGAGCCAAAGGAATTGGTAAATTGATAAATGGCCAAAGGATAGGCAGTTTTCTGACAAAGTAATCAAAGCTATCTATAGTCATATAAAAATGTTCTAAATCACTATTGGTGAGAGAAATTCAAATTAAAATAACTGTGAGCTACTACCTCACACTATCAGATTGGTTAATATGACAGAAAAGGAAAATGACAAATGTCGGAGGGGATGTGGAAAATTAAAATACTAATGTGCTAATGGTGAAATTGTGTACTGATTCAACCATTCCGGAGAGCAATCCAGAACTATGCCCAAAGGGCTATAAAACAATGCTTACCCTTTGACTAAGAAATACCACTAGTAGGTCTGTGTCCCAAAACGATTTAAAAAAAAGGAAAAGGATCTATGTGTACAAACATATTTATAGCATCTCTTTTAGTGGTAACAAAGAACTGGAAATTGAGGGGATGTCCATCAATTGGGGAATGGCTGAATAAAATGTTGTATATGATTGTGATGGAATACTATTGTGTTTTAAAAATGATGAGCAGGATGCTCTCAGAAAAGCATGTAAAGACATGAACAGATGCAAAATAAAATGAGTAGAACCAGGAGAACACTGTACACAGTAACATCAATATACTATGATGATTTACTATGAATAACTTAGCTATTCTCAGCAATTCAAATACCCAAGACAATTCAGTAGGACTTATGATGGAAGGTGCTGTCCATCTCCAGAGAAAGAACTAGTAGAGCTTGAATGCAGATCAAAGAGACTTTTTTCTTTTTTTTTTTTCATTGTTTTCTTTCACAGAATGATTTATGTGGAAATGTGTTTTGGATGACCACACGTGTATAATCTGTATCAAATTGCTTGATTTCTCAATGGCAGGGAAAGGAGGGAGGGAAAGAATCTGGAACTCAAAATTTGAAAAAAAAAGTTAAAATTGTTTTTACATATAATTAGGAAAAATACAATATCAAATAAGAAAAAAAATGCTTGCTAAATGAAAAACCCTTCTCATTTTAAAATAAAGCCAACTCCCCGTCACCACTTATTCCATTCACACTATTCCTACATTATGCCAATATTAGGGAAAAAAAACATAAAAATACCACAAATTCACCTCTTTTCCAAGCATTTTTCAATTTAAGAGAAACTTAATTCAAAAACATCTACTGCAAAAAGCTAAATACTATGGGAAAGTTCACTTTTTCACTAAATAGAAGCTAAAATATTTCTAAAATTTGACTTCTTCTAGTTTTTAGATTTATGAACTGAACATATTCACTCAACTAGCATAAAAATTATAAAATGTGCCATCACCATCTCTAGTGCCCTCTTTTATAACAATATACTTCTCCAGACCTTTGTTACTACTATGGGATCCATCCCATCCCCAATTTCCAGCCACAGAGCAATAAATAAATCAATGTTGCCTTAAAAAAAAGAAAGGTATTATTTCAAAAGGTAGAGATACTGAGAGATAGAGGTACTGAGAAAAAAAATTCTATAAGAAGGAAATAGAGCACTACTTCCACATTCTCCACCTGTTATTTCTTTTAAATCATCTTACAATCATACAAATATTCAAATTTTGGAAAAATATTAAAAACATCCTTTTAGTTTCACTAAAATATTAATTAAGAATACTTTCTCCAGCCTAAAATCTTTTCAAAAATTTTCCCTTTAGGAAAATGGATAGAAAAAAAAAAGCTAAGGCCCTTCTTAGAGAAGTGGATTAACGGGTGATCATCAAATTGAGTTATTTTCTACATAAGATCATTACCTCCCAAACCACCGGAAATGATTTATGCCTTGATCTTTCTAAGAGTAGTGTCCTCTTCCGGATTCAAGATTAAAATTTTGATTGTAGGGAAGAATGATTTTAATTCTTAAGGGGAAGAGTCCAGGAAGGAACTGAATGCTATTGTATTTTAACAGGTTATGATTTTTTTCTTGTTCAAGATTTCTATTAATGTTACCTCAAATTGTTGGGGGGAAGACAGTCGGGGGAAGGGGGTATATTGTGTCAGTTTAGACTTCTTCTTTCTTCTCTCTCTCTCTCTCTCCCTCTCTCTCACCCCTCCCTCCCTCATAGAAATGGCTTTGAGACAAATTAATGTTAAATAAAATGAAATTGTTTCTTGTAAACTTGAGCCTAAGTCTAGAGCATTATGCTAATAGAGCCTAATAGAGCATTATGAGGTATTAATATTTGTTTCTTAATCAAATTAAAGGAGGAATCATTTCTGGGTAGGGCACCTAGGGGTGGCTTCATGAAGGTGACATTTGAAGTAGGCTTCTTACAAAGAAGGCTATAATTTCAAAAGACAGAGATAGATTAAAGGATATTCCAAACAATGACTATTGTGAGAGGTAAAAGCAAAGACACACAAATAGGAAAGAACAGTAGTATTTGGGCAGGGGTTGGGTAAAATAGATAGGAAGCACATTGTTAATGCCAGGCTAAAGCATTGACTTTTTTTGATTACAAAAGAACAGATTTCACTGCCTCAGTATAAGCAGTTACTTTTGATCTGGATTTAAGTAAAATGAAAATGAAGAAAAGGGAAGTATGTCATTTGCCACTGTTTGGCATAATTGACCAGAAATAACACACAAGAAAAAATGGGTGGGTAGGGTTGTCCTTCTTAGCTATAGTTTAAAATATTTCTTTGATAAATTGAAAAAAAAACAAACTTCCCCATAAAGGTTTTTGATTGTGCCACACATTTTAAATAACATTTTCTGCATTCTAGGCCTGATTACCCTTTCTATGCCCATAAGAGGATTATTGTGACCAAGTTTAGGAAAACATTTTAAAGCATCTAATAACAATGCAGAGAAATACACTTCTTTAAAAAAAATCAAATAAATGCCCCAATCCTTAATTACAGCACACTTATAATTGTGGGAGAAAACATTTTATTTTCAAAGGCTGTTGATTAAAAGATAATATGAATCTGCAGATGCTTAGGATGTGTATTCAGAGTCACTGTAAAATTTAAGAGAGAGAAAAAAAATCAGACCTGAGCCAGTTCATACAAAGCTGAAATAACAGCAAGATAGCTTTACACTTTGCCTGAGTCCATATCATTTACATGCAAAAGAAATCATTGCCACTAGGAAAAAAAATGCATCTACATGAGATGGGATCTTTTAAAATAGAATATCAACTCTCCAATCTGTTCAATCTATTATCCTTGTAGTGATTGAGACTATGCATATTAATAAACACAGGTCCATATTTGTTGCTATATTTTTAAAGAAATATTCATAAAGGAATTTTTGTTTCCAAAATTTCTTTGACTTACAGTATGAAAGATCCATAAGGAGCATACTAAAAAAAATTGTAGCCTTCTTGTTTCCAGAATTTCTTTGACCTATAGTACAAAAGATCCATAAGGAGCATAGTGAATAAAGAAGAAACTTCAATTGCAGATCTTTTGGCAATGTATATATTAATCCCTATCACCTATTGGATTAGACCCCTAATGACTAAAATGGAACTTCATTATATTTTCTCAAAATCAATTCCACCTCTAAATTGCCCTGTTTCCATTGAGTGTGCTAGTCTCTTTTAGTCAATCATGTTTTAATGTGGGGTACATCCTCAGTTATTCTGTCACCTTAAATGCCACTTCAAAACTAATTAGATGCCACATCTTATACATTCTACCTACATATCTCAATCTATTCTTTTCCATTCACAAAGTCACCACACTAGTTCAGAACTCCATCATCTCTTACTTGTGTTATTGCAATGGCCTACTAGTCTCTATAACTTTAGTATCTTCCTTCTTCAGTCCATCCTCAGCAGAGCTACCAAATTAATAAACACCAGTCTGATCATGTTACTTACTGACTTTTTCTGAAATTGACAATTGTTCTCTATTGCCTCAAGGATAGGATATAAACTCCTCAAGTTGGCATTTAAAGCCATTAACAGTCTGGTTCCCACCTACTTTTCCCAGGCATATTTCCCATTCTTCCTTTTCACACACTCTCCATTCCAGTTAAACTTGTCTTCCAGCTGTTCCCTGTAGTGTTCATTCCATTTTCCACCTGTATGTGGACTGCTGTATAGTTGATAGTCAGGAAGCATTGGATCAGGAAGATCTGGGTTCAAGCCTTGCCTCTGACACATATGTATTTTCAATATGACCTTGGATACATTGCTTAACTTCTCAGTGCCCCCAAGAACTCTCTATGACTTATAAAATAATAGGTGTTTGATAAATGTTTATTGAATTGAAGGGCTCGATTGAAAAACCTCTTCCCCTGAGAACTTTCAAATTATTTTTCAGCTTCCATATTTTTACTCATCCATTTGAAATGTCATCTAGAAAATAGCTTTTTCATTCATATCAGGCAAGATATACATATATGAAATTTTATGCTTGCTTACAAATGATGAAGGAAGAAACCGAAGGATTTCCTAGACCTATTTTCTCAAATGCTAAAAATCACACCCTACCTGTTATTTGAGTGGTAAGGAGCCACATAATCACTTCTAACATTTTTCTGGTGGGGGGAGTGACCAATATTGGTGCTTTATTGCTCCAGATATCTAATAAATGGTGGAAAAAGAGGTGTCATATGCTTCCTTAGAGCCTAAAGAATACAGATAAAAAGATTAGAGAGTATACCAGTTATGCTTATTTTAAAAAAGCATGATTTCTTACTGGACAATTATAATTTTAATAAATTAAGCTGGTCACTTCTATGAGTAAATATAAGCATAATCATAATGCTATGAACTATTTTATCAAGGTTAATTTAGGTTGCTTCCAATGCGATTGAATGGCCTCAGAATATTAAGTGGGTCTCTTATAGAAGATTTATAAGAGGCCATGGATGAGTCAAATAGGATATGGAGCAATGGATAAATGGTGAGTTCTACATTAATAGAAAGAGCATCCACATTGATGGGACCACATATTTATTGAAGTACTGAAACATTTCGTCCACAGACTAAAACATGTTATATACAGGTACATATTTGACTCCTAAGAATACTAAAAGTTACTACAAAATTATTAGGTCATTAGAGCATCACTGTGGTCTTAAAAAACCTTTACTATGTTACGGATCCACGTACGGAAATCTGTCTATCAAGGATTACCCCAAAACAACCCAAACATTTGAAAGAGCAATGACTGAAGTGCTAACATCAAATACTCCCAAGCTTCTGCTAAGTAATAGAAACTGGACAACAAACCTATCAGAAGGTACTTGAGAGACATGGAGGTATCAGCATATTTCTAGATTGTCTTTTCAGGCATCCTTGTATAGAATACATCTAGACTTGTAGATATAGTGCTAGTGACCTGTAAGAATTATATTTTGTATTAAAAAGAACAACCAAACAACAAACATATATCTTAGCCAATTGATTTTCACTTCCTAAAATTCAGAAAAAAAAAATTCTGCAATGGGTTTCTTAAGAAAAAGCCCAACTGGGACAGAAAGATATATTATTTCAATTTATATCAAGTTACAGTGACTTAGCTAACTGAAATACCTCATGAAAAGGTTAATAAAAACTCCCTTGGTCCTTAAGGAAAAAATAATCATGTAAATCTATAAAAATCAAAGCCTTAATTAATATAATCAAAGACTTATTCCAATAACTTGAATTAATCAAAATTTTTTAAACATTATTCAATTTTCCAAACAGTAAAAAAATTAACACAGTTTAAGTGTGAAAAACAACCCTAAATCGTATGTACTAAAAAGTGATATGAGGTAGCCATATATCAAATAATTAGAAGATAGTATATGCCTGACTTGCTCAATAAGCTAAGATCCAAATAGATGAAAATTTAATAGAATGGCTAAAGATTTATGAAAATTTGTTAAAATCCTGTGAAATTTAACAACAATAAGTAATTCTACGCATTCCACTTAAAGTTTTCCCTGAAATTTCCAAATATAAAACCATCCTTGTATGTTCAATTTGTTATGTAATAAAATGCCTAATCCTTTGTCAAAGATTTGGCTGTTCAAAATAAAAGTGTATGGTTAAATTTAAAGTTATTCCAGGAAAATATTAGAATTCATACACGAAACTAATCAAAGAAAGATATAAATCATAGAAAGATATTAATGAAACAAAATTATATATTTTCTCTCTTTAAAAATATAATCAATAACAATATAAAGAAGATTCTGTAGCTCACACAGTCTATCCACTTTTTAAAGGAATCTATCACTCAGATTTAACCTATGATAAAAAAGTGTCATATAACATTGAAACACATTCATTCACTAATAATGTCATTCAAAAATATTGCAACTAATTAAAAATGTATATATAGTTTCCTTAAAAATTTTAACTTAGCCTTATTTAATCCTCTAAAATTTTCAATGCCATTAGAAGAAAAACAAGATTTCAGTGCAATAACTCGGAGGAGTTAAATGACATCAAAATCACAAAAATAGACTAAGGCTTTATGATGTGAATGTAATCAGCTCTACTCCTCTCAGTGTCCTCACCTTTCTTCTCATCTTTTTTCTTCTAGTCTCTCCTCCTTGTTTGCAAGGTTAACCCCTTCATGAGAATCCTCAACTCTATCCTTTCACGACTTTTCATTAATGACTAGACTAAAGGTACCGATGTCACACTTCAGAGATTTCTTGAAGATACAAAGCAAGGAGACGTAGCTAACACACAATGAAAGGGTTCAAAAAAAATCTTAATAGGCTAGAATGTCTATTTGGATATAGTAAGAATACATTTAATGAGGAAAAGTATAAAATCTTACTTTTGGGTTAAAAACATAAGAGCTAACATTTATATAAAACTTCAAATCTAGTAAAGTACTTCATAAATATTATCTCATTTTATCATTACAACAACATCACAACAAAGTACTTCATAAATATTATCTCATTTTATCATCACAACAACCTAGGAAATAGTTGCTATTTTTATCCCAAAATTACAGATAAGGAACCTGAGGCAGAAAGCAGTTAAGTGACTTGCTCTGTGACTTCCCACTTGCTATAACTAGAAAGTATCTGAGGATGGATTTGAACTCCTGACTCCAGGTCCAGTGCTCTATCCACTGTGCCACCTTACTGACACTAATCAACTTCATAAATATAAGATGGAGGCAGTGTAGCTAGAGAATAATTCTTTTGAAAAAAAATGCATATTTTACTGGACTAAACTCTTAATATAAGTCAACCATGTGACAAGGCAGTTTAAAAAGCTAATTTGATCAGTCTAAAATGAGAGGCATGAAGTTGAGAATGATGGAGTTAATAGTGCCATTCCACTGTACTATCCTCAGACCAATTGTGAAATAGGTTATTCAGGTATGAATAACACACCTGATGAAGTAAATAAGGTGGAGATCAATCAGGATGATGAAGGACCTCAAGATCATACCATGCTAGGATCAACTCTAGGGACTGGAAGTATTTAGCCTGGAGAAGTGAAAACAGTGAATTATGAAAGTTGTTTCTAAGAATTTGAAGGGGTGTCATATCAGAACAAGATTAGGTTATTTGTATTTGCTCCCAGAGAGTAGAGCTTAAAGAAGAAATCATAGAGAAAATGTATGTGGAAACTGGAGAGAGATTTAGGTTAGAGGTAATGATATTAGTAATAATTTAAATTATAGTATTCAGAAGTAGAAATGATCTGAGTTGTCCCTCAACTAAGACTTCAAAGTAAGGGTTGGATGACTACTTCTTATGTATAAGGGATATTATTAGTCCAAGTACAAGTTAGAATACTTTGCTTCTGACACCCTTCTAAGTCTAAATTCTGGGATTCTTTAGAAAAATTTACAAGTCTCTTGGGAGATAAAGTATGGAAATTTGAGCCACAAAACCCAGGCACTATACCACCACACTTCAATTGTAGTGTTATAAAAAATAAAATGGATATCTAGAACAGATTAATTGGAATAATATCTCCTGATCATTCAAGTTACTTGGAGGTATTTCTTCTCCCATATTCAATATTGGAACTATTCCATAACTAATTACAGAAAATGTTGGTGATTAGTGGTCCATTAAATAAAGCAATTTATTCAGACTATAGTTTTCAGAATTTCCCAATTTCTATCACTGATTGTTTGTTTTGGATATTGTTGCTAGCCATTAGGGTAACTATGATCTCTTTTGATAGCTCATCAAAAGACTGATTGTGCCATGCAGATATATGCTTAGTTGGAGAACCTCTATTTCATCCTTGCTTTCTCTTCCTTGTATAATGTTGTCCTTTCATCATCATAAGTCTAAAAAAAGGGGGGGGCACAAGACTTCTCCTGGGATCTCATTAACAATCACCTTCAATCATATGATTTCATCAATGACTGAACTAAAGGCATACATGCTATGCTTTGGAAATTATATTACTATATGATTAAAGGGTCATTATTGAGGATTGAGAGACAATTCTTAACCACAGAATTGAATATGCCACTTCTATAACATTCAGCTCCCAAGAATCCGGAACACAATAGCCTCAGAAAAATAAATTGAACCAGGTTCTGATATATGGTAATCAAAATCCCTACAGTTAGGCATCAAGGCTCCATTTAAAAAAAAAAAAGCCTGAGGATAACAATATATTTTGCCCACAGGAATTCTTTTATTTCTCATTTTTTATGTTAAAACAATAGGCAGTTTAGTCCCAAAAGATTAATCCCTAAAGACTAGTTATGACTCTCAAAATTTATAACAGAAGAAGGAAGGAAACTTTCCATGATATTCTCTTTCCTGAAAACATTTAGAAGCATGGAAATCTATTTGTTGTTCAGTCATTCCAGTCATGTCCAACTCTTCATAATCCCATTTGGGGTTTTCTTGGCAAAGGTACTACAACAGTTTGACATTTCTTTCTCTAGCTCATTTTAGAGATGAGGAAACTGAGGCAAACAGGGTTAAATGATTTGCCGAGGGTCACACAGCTGGTAAGTGTCTGAGGCCAGATTTGAATTCAGGAAGATGAGTCTTCCTGACTCCAGGTGCAGAGCTCCATCCACTCTGCCAACTAACTTCCCTATTTAAATCTATAACTGAATCCATATTCCATACATAGGACATACATGTGACTAAACTACACCTTTCTAGAAAGACTGGAAGAAAGGTCATGATTTTTCATACATAATACAGTTTGACACATCTTTATTCATTTTTAGCTTCCAAACCATGTACTATTTAAGCAAAGGTTTGTGAAATATGAGAATTTTGCCAAACTTTGTAGCCTAATATCCTTCATTTAATATTGTGTGCTTATGTGTTTTTTTTAAGGAAAAGAAGACAAATGCTCATAGAATTTTGACTACCTTACTAGCCTGAGGTTTACTCAAAATACCATATCTTCTCTTTGACAAGGTCACATAATATGGACATATTTGTACAGGCAATCAATAAGGTACATCACTGGAGGGCCTAACAAAAATCTAAGGATTGACTTAAGGCACAAATATGAGTTCTAGAGTATCCCTGTACTTACTGTAAGGCCATGAAGAATTGGAATAGGCAGCCCCAGTTCCACACTCTGCTTCCACATAGATGTGGCCTCTACATTCCCTATATATGGTTGAGTGCTCAATAAGCATAAAAAGGATCATAATGCATGTGGATTTTGGCAGAGCTAAATAAGTAGCTTCGCATGAACGAAATATAAGACAAATAAAACTATAATAAGAGAAAGAAAAATGCTTCTAGCCAAAGTCTTGAAAGTGAATATTAAAGGGGTAAAGTGACATGATTGTCATTGCACAGCTATTAAGTGTAGAGGGCAGAGTTTGAACTCAGAGCATTCTCTTATTCATTGTCCAGCACTTTTTCCAAACCTCACAACACTGAAAATGCCTTAGTTGGCTAAATTATAAACATTTTGAGGATTGGGCCTATGCCTTGTCCATTCTGCATCCTCCACAGTGCCCTGGATTTTGTAGTCAGGTAACACTTTAAAAATGAATGAAAGTACAAGTGAATTTACAAAAAAAAAATGAATTTTTCAAAACTGTCTGAGGAGGTCGCCATAGTGAATCATGCAGATGCCAGTAAATGATCATTCAGATGTGATTTGGCTATATAAAAGCATTTGAGATTTATTCTCCAAGTTTTGATTATTTTTAAACTTGATTCTCCATTGTTTCTGCTACTTACCTAGTTCTATATTGGGAGAAAGTGGATAACAAGTTAGCAGTCATTAACAATAAATGTTAAGAAATGATTTTAATAAAATCCTATTACGAAGGGGCAGAAATAAAGTATGGCAAAGATGCTACTAGTTGGATTTGGGGTAAATTTGGCTCCAGGTTACAAAGATTGTGGCTTTCTGTTCTGAAAAATGTTTAGTTTAAGCCAACAATTTGGTGCTTCCAATACTTAGCAAAAGGAAGAACAAGAAAAATAAATTTTTCCTATGTAAAGATTAAAACAAACTAAGAGTCAATTTTATTCTGGTGGTTGGCCATTTGGTGTTTGGTATAAATCCTTAAGGTGTGGATGCCCTAAAGGGCCACCTAATCTGTTAGTTTTTTTTTAATTAAAAGTACAAATTACCCATTAGAACCAGCTCAGTGCTACCAAATACTGAGAAAATAGCCTGTTTCCTGTGAATTTAAGCAGAGAAAAGATTTGAAGGGAGTCTTTGGTAGGCATGCCCAAATGACTACTCTATTAAGTTTTAAATGCCTCAGGTAGGCTGGTGAGTTTGAAGTGGCATGGCCAATTTCCAGACCCAATCATTCCTTGTTTAGGTTTTTAAGAAGGAAGCACATGGAATAGTTTTCTAAGACAACTCTTCTGGCTCAAACTTGAATTTAGTAACTTTCAATTCTAGCTGAGCAG
Organism: Vombatus ursinus; assembly: GCF_900497805.2. Taxonomy (NCBI): domain Eukaryota; kingdom Metazoa; phylum Chordata; class Mammalia; order Diprotodontia; family Vombatidae; genus Vombatus; species Vombatus ursinus. The sequence continues at coordinate 13,563,205 of NW_020954580.1, read as the reverse complement.
TTAAAAAATCCTATTAATTGGTAGGAGGTTTTCCTTCATATTCCCTTACTTGATAGCATTACAGAAAAAAAAAAAGAAAGAAAAAAACAAACACATATTATTAGAAAAAAAAAATCCCACACTGGGAAGCAGGGAGATAATTCTAAATGATCTCCTGCTTCAGTAATGTTTTGTACCTGCACTATTGCTGATCTTTGTAGTAATGCTTCAATCTGGAGGTAATTGTTGCAGATTAGCTTTTTATATTTAACTCTACAACTACTGAGATTTCTTAATTTCTCAGGAACCATATAAGAAGCTATTAGATTCCAATTACATTTTTAAAGTTCTTCTCTTTTTTCTGACTGCAGAGCACCTTTCAGAAAATATAATCTATGATTTTCTGAGAAAAATAAGGTAGGTGTTGGTTAGAAGTACACAAAGCATCACATCAGCATATTATTCATTATTGATGAAGTGATGTAGGAACAGAAAAAATGCATATTTAAACAGATTACTTGTTCCATTTCGATTCTCATGAGATTTGATTTTCTTACTGATATAATTCAAGCAGTTGGAATATAACTACCTTGACTCAATTATGTACTTAAAGTTTTGATAGTGTCATGAAATTGTAGAACAGGAAGGAACTACTGAGCTTATTACCACTACCTCAGTCTAATCTTACAAGTTGTACAGTGCTGTACTGTCAGATTCAAATAGAAGGGGTCACCAAACCACCCATAGGGATCTCTGCAGCTACAAAGTGGCCTAGAAAACTACATATTAGCATTATCTATGTTTCAGTATATTTTAATTTATTTTGTTAAATATTTCTCAGTTACATTTTAATCTGGTTCTGGTACACTCAGACATGTACAAACCTGTGGGAGGAGTCTCAATGTCCTGCCACATGTTTAACTATTCTGATGTAGTTCAGACCTGGAATTGGAATCAAAAGGATCTGAGTTCAAATTCTGCCTCAGATATTTATTATTAGACCCTTATTCTTCTAAAAATTCTCAATGGTGTAAGGTTGTTTTTTTTTCCCCTTCAGGGATGGTCTTGATTTTTAGAAATAGCTAAAAGTACTTTGAGATTGAATAATTAGATGAATTTTCTTGTGTGGTTCCCTAAACTGACTCTGAAGAAATGTCCAAAAACAGGAGCTCCAAAACTATTTTGAGCCATTTAAGCACCAATGGATAACCAAGGATTTAGCACAAATGCATAACATCACATGGTAATTACTTTGAATAACTACTCTGATCTGGATCCATGAATTTTCCATATGTCTCATGTTTATACAAATATTGTGTGTACTCATATACATATATGTACTGGTATACACACACAAACATGCACATATACTTATTTATTTCCTTGTTCTTTTAAGACTAGGAGAGATCCACTGTAGTTGGTAATGAATTGTTCCCTAACATCCTTAATGTGGTCATAAACTTTCTATACTCACAGTAAATTATTTATCTCTCAATATCTGCCCCAATACTTATTACACGTTAAATAAAGGAAAATGTACCCCTGGTAATCACCCATAAATACAAGAAAATTGTTAATTATCTTTCTAAAATCACAAGCAAGAGAGGTGAGATTCCCAGATTCAAGAAAAGGGGGGAAACAAACAGTATCTTTAAGAATTGGTGGGGAGGGGGAGAGAAGGACTTCCATGGTTGAAACCCATTAAATTTACCTGAAGTTCATACATTTAAACAAAATTATCAATTCACAGATTTCTAGAAATGGTCAAGGTACTAAGCCCTCAGAATAGCTTTGGGTAGAGACAGTCCTATTAAAATGATATTACTTCTTTTGTCTGAGCAAATAACTGTAAATGGTTTTGAGGAAGTAATATGGCTTAGAGAAGTCCATATATCCTTTGAGTTCAGTATGGTTTCAATGTTCTTTTACATGTATTTATTCATCCCTTGATATTTCTCACTGTAATGGTTTTGAAGAACTCCTCCCCATATTTTCTAGGCCACACAAATAATAATTAGAATTTGCATAGGTCTCTAAGGTTTGTAAAACACTTCATAAACATTCCATTTTATCCTCACAAAACCGTGAGAAGTAGGTGCTATTATTTATCTGTATTTTACAGATAAGGAAACTAAAGGTGACAGAGGGTAAATGATTTGCCCACAGTCACACAGAAAAAAAATGTCTAAGATGAGACCTGAACTCAGATCTTCCTTGTAAGTTAAATATTATTTAATAATATTGAAATCATCCAATGGACTTTCAAGTTATTGTACTTATCAGGGTATATACCCTTGGAAACAAACATACAAAAACTAATATTTCACTTATTTCTGAAATAGTCAGGACCTTATAAAAATACTGAATTCAGTTTGAGAATTGATTGAAAGGCAGGGGAAGGGGGAAAATACAATAAGGGCTATGCTTATTTAAAAATGCTAACAATTACTTGATTATTTAGGAGGTAATACTCTTACGAAAAGAATGGCGAACAACTATTTTTCATTTAAACTCTGAATAGAGTAAGAGAAGATGGGATTAAATAGTTTCAAGAAATATGTAGATCCCATATCTGGAATGATTTTTTGACTAGAGATTATTAGTCATCTAGAAATTTTATTAATGATTTTCTACAACGTTCTTTACCATTTAGAATACTCAATTTTTTTTTTACAAAAAAAGTTTCTATATTTATTTCTGTTTTACTTAAAGGCATTTAAAAAAAAAACTATGGCAAACATTCCTATTTGAAAAACTTTTAACCAATGACCTAAAAATGTTTAAAAAATGGCTTATCAAGTCATACATGGAATTTGAGGTGAATTTTGATTCATCTAATTCCTCTTTATAGGGTTTTGGAGGCTCTGTCAGTGAACTTCAAGATCATCTCAAGCTATGAAGATTTCAAGCAGAGGTACAGACACATAATATCTATGTGACCCTGGACAAGTCACCTACCTCTTTGCCTCAGTTGACTCACATGTAAAATGAGTATAATAGGGTTATCAGGGTTGTTAAGAGGTTAAATGAGGTAAGATTTGCAATGTGATTATCACAGTGCCTGGTATGGAGTAAGTTCTTAATAAATGCTTATTCCTTCCCCAACCTCTGTCATCCAAGGACCAGTTTATGTATCTGAAAACGTGAAAGTATGGAAAGTATCACTGCCAGAGGCAATAAATCAATCAACAAGCAGTTATTCTGTAACTACCGTCTAGTAGGCACTGTTCTAGGCACTGTGGATAAAAGCTCAAGGAATGAAGCAATTCTTACTTACAATAAACTACAGTAGCTATTAAATAATGGAGGAGTTGAGATTACTATTGATGGAAGGAATACATAGATGAATGAAATTATAGATCTTCTGAAATATGAAGAAATATTAATGGTGGGACAATTTTAAAAAAAAAGTCAAAATGTCAGAGAAACATGAATATTCAAGCTGGAAAAGAGATCCCAAAATTTGATCAATAATGACAGCCAGTAGTTGGATTTGGATTCAAGATATAGGTATTCTAATCCTGGCTGTTATTTTAGTAGCTGTGTGACATTGTACAAATCACTTAACCTCTTTGTTTCATCACCTGTAAAATGAGGTCTTTTCTAGTTTTATCCTAAGATTTTAACAATGAAGTATGGCCCCAAAACTGGGTATGTGAGTCAGTAAAAAAAGAAAAGCAGCTGTACTGTAAGAAGGATGATTGAACTCAATCTCATTGCCTCCATGCAGCCCCATTCCTCCCATTGCTTAGTTTCCTCTCTTTTTTGGTGGGGGTCTTATTGTCTCCCCTTTCCATTGTCATCCTCTGGCTCTGACTTCTACATGATTTAAAGTGAAACTGGAAATTGGGGTTCATAGGTCTTGATGACTTAAAGAAGAAACAGGATGATAGGAAGATTTTTAGTTCATAAATAAAGATGTTTTTTCCTCCCACAAGCAAACTTTTATGGAAAAAGATTTTTTAAAAAATTCTACTAGAAGTGACTATAATTATTCTATAAATGGCTTGAACATATGGAATACTTGACTTTGAGCAGAGGAACTGAGTGCTATAAAAACTAGGATGGCTGCAAGCACTCTAAGTTTATTAGAGGCAGGTTTCCCTTTCCTTATCATTCATTCTGTCCTTCTGAGTTACTGTGAAATTAGAATGAAATTATACCATGTACTATGTAGGGGGGGAATGAAATCCTTGTGAGAGGATTGCATTGCTGAAACAAAGGTCTCACTGTTAATTAGCTCTTGTATACATACACAGTATATCAACTAATCCCATGTTTGTGAAGGAATGATTAGATGGGGAATGTGCTGAGGTAATAGGAAAAAGTATGAAGGGAGCACAATTTGAGTTAATATCTACACATCATTTTCTGTAACCACTTCACAGAAGGGGGTCCCAGTTAATTAGCTTTCTTTAGTTAAATGGGAAATGTGAAAATAGGAAGAAACTTACTTACGATGTAATTCGGTGTATGCATAAGCTACAGAGGGAATTATTAATAAGTTGTCTCCCCATACTCCCAATTATAGCATTGTTTTTCTGATATATACAAATCATAAAGTAAAAAGTGACCCCCACCTACATACATTAAATGTGGACAGTTTAGTTGTGTCATAGGAAACAATTTTAAGTGGAATGTTTACCTAAAAATGCAGTATTTAGATAAGTTGTGCAATGAGGAATCAAAACTCCTAAATTTAAGTTTCAGAACGATGGGAAAAAAATCAAATATTTCTGTGTGATGTAGCAGATAGAGCACTAGGCCTAAAGTTAGGAAGATCTGGGTGCAAATCCGTTCAATAGTGAACCTGGGCAAATATATTATACTCTATGTGCTTTAGGCAATTCCCTAGAATCAGTCTTCAATAACTAAGTCATCTATGAGTTGTGGATTTGAATTGTTGGAGGTGTTATGATTTAGGGGTGCTGACACAATTTAGAATGCAGGGACCCTGAAATGTCAGGGTACATCTGGAATGAGCTCATTCACTCAAACCATCTTTCAGTCAAGTGGCAAAGTTTATTGTGACACCAATAAGTGGGCAAAGTTCCTTAGGGAACTTGCAACTTCATTGGGGAGATACTAATGCTTACATGGAAAAGGGACAGTGAAAAGAATGCCAAGCATGCTAATTAGGTGGGATTAGGGACTGTTCATTATATGCAAGTAGTCTTGATGCAAGGCTGTTGTAATTTATGGGAAAATTCAGGGAATCAACAAAGATAGCTTTATTGAGGGGACTAGATAGTTCTATTTATTATACAAAGGCTTCCCAGAGGCATGGTCCTTGGGCAGGCACCCTGTCCCTACACTGATACCCTTTATCTGAAGAATTGCAGGGTCAGGTCTGTATGCACCTGTAACAAGAAAATATTTTTCTCCCAGGGGCTTACTCTGGTTCGAGGTGCTTCCAGAGACATGGTCTTTGTCTTTTGAGGTCCAAGTTCTATAACCCCATCACAGGTATTTCCCATCCTGGGAGCTCCCTACACCGGTCAATCAATAAGCATTTATGTGCCTATTATGTGCCAGGCACTGTGCTAAGCTTTGGGGATATTAAAAAAAAGAGGCAAAAGTCAGTCCCTACTCTCAACAAGCCCACAGTCTTATGGAAGGTACAACCAACATTATTTATAAACATGTTATATCCACTGGATATATTGGGGATAACCATCAGAGGGAAGGCATTAGCATTAAGGGAGACTGGGAAAGGCTTCTTACAGAAAGGGAGATTTTAGCTGGTACTTAGTTAAAGGGAGTCAGGTAAGCCAGGAGGTAGAGATAAGGAGGGAGACACTTTCAGGCATGAGGACAGCCAGTGAAAAAGTCAGAGCAAGGACATAGTATGTTCTATAAAAATCCTATAGTCTCATAATTGTTTACATGATATCTCCCTCAGTTCATTCAAGAATATCTTCCCCACCTCAATCCTCAACATGGGTTTGTGTATGCATGTATTATGTGTTTACATAAATATGTATGTCTCTGTGAGTAAATTTACAAGTATTCAATAAAACGTGTGAAACACAGCCTCCCACAAAACCGTAGTAATCGCATCTTTTACCACTCTGATTCATCTTTTTTGTACTCTGTTGAAGCTGAAGAGTAAACACCTATTATGGAGGCCCACACATGTCCCCTACTCCATGTTGGTACTGTTTGGACACCTGTCAGTTAACTCAAAATGGCCTCATCAAGAGGGAGAGGAAGCCTAATCTAGTTCTTGCAATGACTTTGACAGCCTGATTACGACTTGCCAGCTAACAAATTTGACAGTGTCTAATCTCAGAGTATACTCAGCCTGGTAATTCTTGGTGGAGGGCACATCCTTGTTCCTGTTTTAGGAATGCAGACAGAATGCTTACTAGCTGCATGACCCTGGGCAAGTAACTTAATGGACATTTGCCTCAGTTTTCACAGTTGTAAAACAGGGATAATAACAGTACCAAATTCACAGGATTGTTACAAGTATTAAATGAATTAATATTTTAAAGTGCTTAGCATGATTCCTGGTACACAGTGGTGCCATATAAATGCTTATTCCTTTCCTCTATTTCTTAAACTACTTTTAAAACTTAAGACGCTGTATAGATGTTTTGTTATTTTTATTATTATTTGAATCAGGCCAAAATAAAATGATAAATATTCTCACAGCACATAAACTCAGCTTTCAAATTAAACAAGGCCCTTTGGAAATGTGATTCATGATTTCAACAACCAATGCACAGAAATAATTCTTCATATTACTGAGATTAGTCATAAAGTTATCTTTTATTCATTTTTACATTTTAATGTATTGTGTCTGTCATTCAGTTCTATTTTGTCCTGAAATGCAAAACAGGCTTGGGATCTGTCAATAACACAATGATGGGTGGAAATTTACCTATCACTCCCTTTGGAAGCAAGGAAGTCTCAAGCACTTGCTGACATACAATCAATTTACCTTTCTTCCCTAATGTATTGGGAAAGCAATCCATAGAATAAAAGAAACTTTTTTTTTACATTGAGCATGAGGCATGGGTGAAAGAACATTGAAAAGGTCCAAAGCAGTCAGCACAATTTGAGTGGATACAACATCAGACACTTACTAGGATCACAGAATTGAAGAGACCTCCAAAATCATTTGGTCCAACAGAGGACCAACATCCTTGTACAGAGGAGAAACCAAAAACCAGGAAGGATATGGTCTTGGGAAATACCTTTTACTTTTCTGGAACATAGTTTCCCCATCTGCAAAATGAGGGGTTTGGACTAGGTCACTGTGTCAAGTACTTTCCAGTTCTAACAATCTACCCAAGGTCACATAGAACTCAGGCATCAAAATAAATATTTTCTTAACTCCACAAAAACATGTGGCAAATCTATATGCCAAAAATTAAATTCAGGAATAGTGCATGAAAATCAATTTGTAGACTGCAAATAAATGTTTGAGGAAGAAAGACAAAGCACAATGGAATATCTGCCATTATTTTCTATTTTTAAAAATATATTTCCATTTATCATTCTGTCAACTATCCCATACTATTTTTTGTTTTGTTTTGTTTTGTTTGTTTGTTTTTTGGGTTTTTGTTTGTTTGTTTTGCTTTTTGGTGAGGCAATCAGGATTAAATGACTTGCCTAGAGTCACACAGCTGGTAAGTATCATGTGTATGAGGCTGGATTTAAACTTAGGTCCTCTTGACTCTACGGTGGGTAATCTATCCACTGTGCCACCTAGCTGCCCCATATACCATCAAATTTTATTTTGGATTCAAAATACTGAGAGAGGTCTTTTTGGTAATGATCATAGTTTAAAGCCTCAGCCTGATGCCTAGAAAGTAATTTTTAGGAGCATATACAGTTGAAAAAAATGTCCCATGGTACTTTGGAGAATACAAGTTTTCTTTTATTTAGAATTATCTTCAGGAAATGCTTCTAGCTTATCCCCATTACATATGATGCTTGCTGAAGGTATTAGGTAGATGCTATTTATTATTTTAAGGAAGACTCCATTTATTCCTATGTTCTCTAATGTTTTTAATAGGAATGGGTGTTGTATTTTGTCAAAAGCTTTTTCTGCATCTATTGAGATGATCATGTGGTTTCTGTTAGTTTTGTTGTTGATATGATCAATTATGCTGATAGTTTTCCTAATATTGAACCAGCCCTGCATTCCTGGTGTAAATCCTACCTGGTCTTAGTGTATTATTCTTGTGATAAGTTGCTATAATCTATTTGCTAATATTTTATTTAAAATTTTTGCATCTATATTCATTGGGGAAATTGGTCCATAGTTTTCTTTTTCTGTTTTGACTCTTCCCAGTTTAGGTATCAACACCATATTTGTATCATAAAAAGAATTTGTTAAGACTCCTTCTTCACTTATTTTCCCAAATAGTCTATATAGGAAATAATTGTTCTTTAAATGTTTGATAGAATTTGCTTGTAAATCCATCTGGCCCTGGAGATGTTTTCCGAGGGAGTATATCAATGGCATGTTTAACAAGTTGAAGTATATGAATGTAATGGAATACTATTGTGCTATAAGAAATGATGAACAGGTTGACTTCAGAAAAACCTGGAAAGACTTGCATGGTCTGATGCTGAGTGAAGTGAGCAGAACCAGGAGAACATTGTACACAGTAACAGCTATGTTGTGCAATGACTAATATTGATAGACTTAATTCTTCTCAGCAATACGAGGATCTAAGACATCTCCAAAGGCCTCATGATGGAAAATGCTAACCACATCCAAAGAAAGAACTATGAAATTTGAATGCAGATTGAAGCATACTATTTGCTATTTTTATTTCTTCTGTTGAGTTTTGTTTCCTCTTTCTGGTGGTTCCTCCTATTGGTTCTAATTTTTCCCTACAACATCACTAATGTGAAAATATGCTTAATAGGAATATACATGTATAGCCTATATCAGATTGTGAGTCATCTTGGGGAGGGAGGAGGAGAAAAATTTAAAACTCAAAAGCTTATGGAAGTGATTGTTGATAATTAAAAACAAATTAATTAAAAATTAAAAAAAAAGAATTATCTTCAGCATTTTGTCTACCATTTCCTTTTCTTCTATCCATTCACATAGCATCCACTACTATTGAGTATTTGCTCAATGAATGGATATTAATAACTGACTTTGGTTTAAAATGTATTTGCATCTCATGAAAAGAAAGCAGTGTTTTTCTTTTTGTTTATTCTTCTGGATAGTCTCCTAAATATACTTATGATCTGATAAAACATGATTTTATTCTTCTAGCTTGTTTAAAAACTATAAAGTACTATGTGATAGTAATTATACCAATATATCTTTAAATAGTCTAATTTCACTAAGAAAAGAAAAAAAAAACTGGCAGCAACCCAGATGGTAAGGATCGTGTTCAGGGGACACTAAATACATGTCTGAGGAAAAAAAGACAAAAAAATTTTCCTATTATTTTCTGCCTTATAATTTATATTCTTAAGGAAAGACACTATCAGATTGCTAAAAATGAAAATTTTATATGAAGTTCAAAATGTCTAAAATACTTGGGAGTCAACCTGCCAAGACACATGAGAACTATATCAACACAATTAAAAAAACAGTCTTCTTACAAAGAAAGATTGATCTAAACAATTGGAGAAACACAAATTGCTCAAGGGTAGACTGAACCAATATAATAAAAATGAAAATGCTCCCTAAATGAATTTACTTATTCAATATCATACCAATCAAACTAACAAATAATTATTTTATAGGGCTAGAAAAATAATAAAAATTTAACTGGAAGAACAAAAGGTCAAGAATATCAAGAGAGTCAATGAAAAAAAATATGAAGGAAAGAGGATGAGCAGTACTAGATCCAAAGCTTAATTTACATTGGAGTAATTTTCTAAACTATTTGGTACTGGATAAGAAATAAAGTGGTTGGGGGAGGAGCTAAGATGGCAAAGAGAAGCCAGGAAGTTGTCTGAGCTTTCCTGCATTTCCCTCAGAAATAACATTAAATCAAAACTCTAAAAGAATTCTGGAGTGACAGAATCCACAAAAAGACAGTGAAAACATTTTCAAGCCCAAGATAACTTAGAAGTACTTGAGAATGGTCTGTTCACATGGGTAAAAGGGGAGCATAGCCCAGCACAGGTAGTGTCCAGGCAAGCCAGTAGCAGGCTTATAGTCACAGCAAAGAGCAGCAACCTAGGTTCTGCCGTCATGGTTCAGCAGGCCAAGGGCACAGGAGGCCAGCTGTGAGACCTCCAGCCCCAGAGGCTCCAGTGCAGAAAGCCAGTGACCAGGCCTCTGGCTCCCAGGCCAAGAAGCTTGGGACAGTGGCCCTGTACTCAGCAGCAGAGCTTAACTTTTTTAAAAGAGTAAAAAAAAAAAAAGAGCCCTGACCATAGAAAGCTACTAAAGTGACAGGGAAGATCCAAACATAAAGTCAGAAGAGGATAACAATGTCAAAATGCTACATGCAAAGCCTCATAAGGTACTATGAATTGGTCTCAAGTCCAAAAATTCCTCTTTGAAGAGCTGAAAAAAAGGTTTTAAAAATCAAGTAAGAGAGGTAGAAGAAAATTGGGAAAATAAATGAGAGTTATGCAAGAGAATTATGAAAAAAGAGTCAACAGCTTGGAAAAGAAAGTAAAAAATTGGCTGAAGAAAACATGTCCTTAAAAATAGAATTGGCTAAATGGAAAAAGAAAAATACCCTGAAGAAAACAACTCCTTTAAAAGTAGAATTGGCCAAATGGAAAAGGAGATACAAAAGCTAGCTGAAGAAAACAATTTGTTAAAAACTAGAATTGGGCAAGTGAAAACTGATGACTCCATGAGACATCAAGAATCAGCCAAACAAAATCAAAACTATAAAAAAAAAAGAAGAAAATGTGAAATACCTCATTGGAAAATAACTAACATGGAAAATAGATCTAGGAGAGATATTTTAAGAATTATTGAACTACCTGAAGGCCATAAAAAAAAAAGAGCCTGGACAACAACTTTCAAGAAATTATCAAGATAAACTGCCCTGATATCCTAGAACCAAAACTAAAATAGTCATTAAAAGAATTCACTGATCACCTCTTGAAAGAGATCCCAAAATAAGAAGTCCAAGGAATATTGTAGCCAAATTCCAGAACTATGAGGTCAAAAAGAAAATACTGCAAGCAGCCAAAAAGAATCAACTGAAATAAAAATGAGCCACAGCATGATTACATAGGACTTAGCAGCTTCTACATTAAAGGATCAGAAGCTTGGAATATGATATTCTGGAGGGCAAGAGAGCTTGGATTAAAACTGAGAATTAACTACCCAGAAAAATTATGCATAATATCTCAGGGGAAAAATGGACATTCAATGAAACAGGGGACATTCAAACTTTCCTGATGAAAGACTAGACCTGAACAGAAAATTTGATCTTCAAGTATAAGACTCAAGAGAAGCATAAAAAGGTAAACAGGAAAGAAAAAAAAAAAGATGTTATTCATTAAGGTTCAACTATTTACATCCCCACAAGGGAAGAAGAAACTTGTAACTCTTGAGAACTGCTTCTTTATTACAGAATATAGAAGGGATATACATAGACAGAGAGTGTGAGAATGAGTTGAATTTGATGTGATGATAAAATTAATTAATTAAGAGGTAGAAAAAGATTATGCTAGGAGAATAGGAATGAGGAATGGAGAATAGTGTAAATTATATCATAGGAAGAGGCATAAAGACCTATTACAGTAGTGGGAAAGAAGAGGAGGGCAAGCATTGTTTGAGCCTTACTTTCAGCAAATTTGGCTCAAAGAGGGAATAACATATACATTCAGTTGGTTATAGAAACCTATTATACTCTATAGGGAAATAGAAAGAAAAAGAGGAAAGAAAAGGGAGGGAGTGGATAGAAGGCAGGGAAAAAGTAGTAGGGGAAAGAGTAGGGAAGAGGGCTAATAGAAGGGAGGGGAGATTAAGGGAGGTGGTGGTCAGAAGCAAAACACTGGTGAGGAGGGAAAGGGTGAAAGGAGAGAGAAAGTATAAACTGGGAGGGGGGGAACAGGATGGAAAGAAAGACAAAGTTAGTAATCATAGCTGTGAATGTGAATGGGATGAACTCTCCCATAAAACAGAAGTGGATAGCAGAGTAGATTCAAAACCAAAATCCTACAATATGTTATTTCCAAGAAACATATTTCAAACACAGAGATACACACAAAATGAAGGTAAAAAAGCTAGAGCAGAATATATTATGTTTCAGCTGAAGTTAAAAAAAAAAAAGCAGGGGTAGCAATCCTGACTTCAGACAAAGTAAAAGCAAAAATAGATCTAATTAAAAGAGATATAGGAGGAAACTACATCTTGCTAAAAGGTACCATAGACAATGAAATAATACCAATACTAAACATAGATGTGCCAAGTGGGATAGCATTCAGATTCTTAGAGAAGAAGTTAAGCAAGTTACAGGAAGAAATAGACAACAAAACTATGCTAGTGGTGGGACTCAACTCTCTGAACTAGATAAATCTAACCACAAAATAAACAAAAAAGAAGTAAAGGAAGTGAATCAAATTTTATAAAAGTTAGATATGGTAGATCTCTGGAGAAAATTGAATGGAAATAGAAAGGAATATACCTTTTTCTCAGTTGTATGTGGCACCTACACAAAAACTGACCACGTATTAGGGCATAAAACCCTCACAATCCATTAGAGAAAAGCAGAAATATTAAATGTATCTTTTTAAGATCATGACATAAAAAAATTACATATAATAAAGGACCATGGAAAGATAGACTAAAAATTAATTGGAAACTAAATAATCTAAGCCTAAAGAATGAGTAGGTCAAAGAACAAATCATAGAAACAATCAATAATTTAACCCAAGAGAATGACAAAAATGAGACAACATACCAAAACTTATGGGATGCAGCCAAAGCAGTTCTTAGGGAAAATTTTATATCTCTACTGCTTACATTAATAAAATAGAGAAAGAGTATATCAATGAATTGGGCATGCAACTAAAAAAGTGAGAAAAAGAACAAGTTAAAAATCCAAAATTAAATACCAAATTAGAAATTCTGAAAATCAAAGGAAAGATTAATAAAATTGAAATTAAGAAAATTATTAAACTAAAAAAAATTAAGATCTGGTTTTATGAAAAAATACTAATAATATAGATAAACCTTTGGTTAATTTGATTTTAAAAAAAGAAAGAAGAAAACCAAATTACCTGTATCAAAAATGAAAAAGGGTGAATTCACCACCAACGGAGAGGAAATTAAAACAATAATTAGGAGCTATTTTGCCCAACTGTATGCCAATAAATCTGACAATCTAAGCGACATGGATGGGTATTTACAAAAATATAAAATGTCCAGATCAACAGAAGAGGAAATAAAGAACTTAAATAACCCCATTTCAGAAAAAATAAATTGAACAAGCCATCAAGAAAAAATCTTCAGGGCCAGATGGATGTACAAGTGAATTCTACCAAATATTTAAAGAAAAATTAATTCTAGTACTATATAAACTATTTGAGAAAATAAGCAAAGGAGTCCTATCAAATTCTTTTTATGATACAAATATGGTGCTGATACCTAAACTTGGACAAACCAAAATAGAAAAAAAATATGGACCAATTTCTCTAATGAATATAGATGCAAAAAATTTAAATAAAATATTAGCCAAGAGATTACAACAACTTATCACAAGGATAATACACTATGACCAAGTGGGACTTATACCAGGAATACAAGGCTGGTTCAATATTAGGAAAATTATCACCATATCATTCCAAATTTCAGGCTGTTCAAATTCAAAGAGCTGAAATAAAACACTGGTTTTTGTTCATTAACATTCTATGAAAGGTACTGAATTACAGAAAGCACAAAAGAGCTTAATGGATTTTGCATTATTACATTACTTGGTCAGTCTATGATTTAAACTTATGTTAATTAACAGGAAGAAATACTTTTGCAATGTAAATTTGATTATGGAATATAGTCACAACTGGGTATAAATATCTTAATTGTGTTTGTCTCTGTGTGTATATGTGTGCGTATATATAATATGTGTGCAAATATATGTATGTAAGTGTTAGTGCTGGATTATAAACCTGCCAAAGAACAGAAAATCTATTCTATTATAGCCCATGTAGGAATAGTAGGATAAAATGCATGTCAGAATATTTTACATCAAAATTAGAACAAAAAATAATAAAATTTGCTGAATATATAAATTAATACAAAATCTTGACAACTAGTCAAACTAACCAAAAGTTATAATAGATATTTAGATCATTTAATATAAAAGGGAAAGTAGGAGAATTCTCTGAAATACCAATTGTCATTTGGGGAATAAGGACCATATTCCAGATGGGGCCAAAGTTAAAAAAAATAGACTATCCCATTCAATTTACCTGGAAGAAGTTCTAGCAGCAGCCTGCAAGCTAAATGGAGTGTGTAAAACCAATTTGTGAATTGCAGGACTGGGAAAGAATAACAGAGCTTGGAAAATGAAAACTGATAAAGGAAATTGGAAACATTTCACCTGTTTTTGTTTAAAACTTCAATCTTTCTTCTCTGATTTAGACAACAGAATTCAGCATAATGGGGCAGTAGGGAATATAAACTCTAAACATGTGGCACAGAGACATGCTTAGTGCAATTTACAGTGACCAAAAGAAAACTAGACGCATTAAAAAAAAAAAGTCCAGATAAAGTGTGTTCCATAAAAGTTAACTTGTCATCAAAGATTGCTTTGTGTCTTCTTCTCAAAGTTAATGCCTAATTTAATTCAGTGATTTCATTTACTCCTAAGGGTTAAACTTTCCCTCCTAAGCTAACAAATTCAAGAATTTCAGAATTGGTTGGGACCTCATAATTATCTAGACTAACCCATTACATGAAAGGAATTCCCAGTAAGGAAAGCAAGCAATTTTCCCAACTTTCTCTGTCTCTCTCTGTCCCTCTCTCTTTCTCTCTTCCTCTCTCTCTCTCCTGCCCCTGTCTCCTGTCTGTCTGTCTGTCTCTCCCTATTTCAGATACTACTTCACAGCTCCTAACCTTCATTACTAAAAGAACATCTCTGCCTGAATTTCCCACCCATACTACCATATCCCAAATCAAGTGTATCACTTTTCTGTCCAAAATCAGTCCTCATTCTAGTACTACTATTTCTCTAAGTGGCACCCTTTTGTTCCATGTTCAAAGCTTTGGTAATGCTTTATCTCCTCTCTTTCTTCACTTACCAAGTCCATTAAATAACTAAGTTCCATTGCTTCTAGCTCCATATCTGCTTTTTTCCTATCCTTTTTACTCTTACTGTCATCCTATTATTAGAGATCTTTGTTGCCAAATTACCTGAATGTATACAATATCCTCTGATTATTTTTTCTTGACTCTTGCTCCTCACACCTACAATCCATTTGTCACAGCTAGAAGACATTTTCCTTTTGCAGAGATCTAATCATGTTACTTGGGCAGCTGAGTGATGCAATGGATAAATTGCCATGCCTGGAGTTAAGAAGAGCTGAGTTCAAATCCGACCCCAGACACTTACCAGCTGTGTGACTATGGACAAGTCACTTAAACCTGTTTGCCTCAGTTTCCTCATGTGTAAAATGAGCTAGAAGAAAATGGCAAACTGTGCCAGTATTTTTGCCAAGAAAACCCCAAATGCGGTCACTAAGAACTGAACACGACTGAAACGAGTGAACAACAAATTGTGTCACTAAAATTCTGCCATAGCTCCCTATTGCCTGCTTATTGATAAACAGTGTGTGTGTGTGTGTGTGTGTGTATAAAATATTCTGACTCAGTTCAATAAAAATTGGTAATATTTGTTATGCTTAGCATTAAAGATCTTCTATAATTTGAAGCCACCCTATCCTTCCTGCCTTATTTTATGCTACTTATCTCTCATTTCTCAACATTTTAACCAAACTCAATTACCCTGCCTCCCAAATACACCCTATACTTTACCACTTCTGTGCATCTAATCACACTATCTTCTATTCCTGGAATGCTTTTACACCCCCTCTTTGCTTCTTGTATTAATTTTTTAAATCTTAAATGAAAAATCTCTTTCAAGGAACATTTATAAAACGGTTTTTTTCCTTTAGACACTACTTTGTACCTTCTAATGCCCTTCTGCATATATGATATTTAAAAGTTATTTGCATACCTGCCATATCCCCCCTAAATAAACTGTCACCTCCATTAGGACAAGGACATTTTCCCCCTAAATTTTGTTTTTCACTATGTCCTAGAATAGTTCTTTCTATAAGTAGGAGTTTAACATTTGTTTCATTGAATTAATTAAAATCAAGGCTTTAAATGTCATCAGAGGATGAGAAAAATAGACTTTTGAGAGATTTTCTAAGTTATTCTTCTACTTTAATATAGGCTCACACTTACACGGGCCTAGAGAGAAAGAATTTGTTGCAATTTTAAGTTTATGGGATAAGGAACTTGCTTAACATGTTCATCTAATTCATTTCAATGTCCCGCCCCCCAAAAAAAGCCTCAGTCACCTCTAGCCTTCTTACACCCATACTGAAACCCATCTAAGTACCAAACTGGCTTTTAAATCAGGCTTCTGTTCAAAGGCAAAAAGAAATATACTGAATACTGGCATATAATATATAAAAAAGAAAATCAAATCAATTGAACCAACATTTGTTAATCTCTATTTTCAAAGCATTGTGGATAAAAAGACAAAAACAAAACTGTTGCTGCCCTTAAGAAGAAACAATACATACAGAGATAAATAAATACAAATTAATTTAAGGAGAGAAAAAGGCACTACCAAGTTGGGTAAGGGGAGATTGGAAAAGTTTTCAAGGATGTAGCACCTAAACTGAACTCCGAAGGAAGCTAAGGGGTGGAAGGTCAGATGGCTTCCATACCAAGTCATGACCTGCAAGAGCACAGAGGAGGCTGATCAACCATTCAGTTCAGGAAATAGTAAGGAGGCCAGTGTGGTTAGAACACAGATGATAAAAAAAGGAAGTAACAGCTGAAAAAGTAGTTTGGAACTTGACTGTGAAGGGCATTAAGATCCTAGGTAAGAAGTTTGCATTTTGACCTAAACATAATTGGGAGCCACTGAAAATTTTTCAGCAGGAAAGTGACCTATGCCTTAGGATGCTAATTTTGGCAATTGCATGGAGAATAGAGGAGAAAAAGAAAGATACTGAAGGTGATGAGAACAATTAGAAGATTATAGTTAAGGGTTGATAAAGGTGTGAACTAGGGCAGGAACCATATCAGCTGAAAGAAGGAAACAAATGATTTCCTCTCCTAATTAACACAATTCTGAAATAAGTAGAACAGGTGGTATCAGCTCCTTGAGATCAAAATCTATAAAAATATAAATCAAAACTTAAAAGCCTCATCAATTGTTAAACTTAGATAAAAATACCATAATCTCCAGACCACCCAAATAATTTGCTAAGTTTAATGAAATTATTGAATAATCAGACACATGGTATGAAAAATACCATAATGTTAATACATACAATGACAACAAATATGCTGTCATGAAAATATATGGATAACATTAGTGATCTATTGTTCATTAAGTATGGTTTTTAAATCTTTCTTTTCCTCTTACTGCATGACGATATCCATACTCTTTTCCTTTGGGAATATGGTCACACGTTATGATAGAGTTAACCAGCTTTAAGACAAGGGTATGGAGTAGATGGTGTCTAAGGAATATTGTTTTCTCTGTGGGAAACACAGCGGAACTTTAACTGCATGTTGTCACCAATTAAGCTTTCGACCATGGCAAACAATTGCTGGTGAGATTTAGGCCATTTTGCTTGGAGTCAATTCATTCTTCAAAACTTTTGATTTCACAATTGACTTCATAGGAAAATGTTTATAACACAATAGCACATATAACACCAAATCTTTTAATCTGCATAATTCACTTCTCATTATTCTTCTTAGATAATTGACCTGACCAAAAGTCCCAGTTTTCTATTTGTTAAATGCCATGTTAAATGTTCCTATAAGGATCAAGGATCATCCCAGCAAGGATATGAACAAAGAGCCTAAAAATATGACAGCTTTTTCACAAAAAAAATACAAGGTAGAAAAATTGTAATGTGTAGATGTTTTGCTACTGAACAGTAAAAATTACTATGAAACACCTAATTCAATGAAACTGGATGACAAAACCATTATTGAGCATTTTCTAGTAAACATACTAACCAGTTTATATTAGTTCTTTTTTTTAATCAGGATCTAGTTATGATCCATCAAAGATTAATTTAGGGAACAGTTTAACCATAGACTTCTACATTACTCTATTATGAATTTGCCTGGTTCTAATCACAGAGCTCTGAACTTTAAATTTTCTAGTAAAATTCTAGGTAACTGGCTTGTCACTATGTTTTTACTTTCTAAGTTAACCAGTGACCTTGCTAATCCAGACTTTGACATTTTACTGGATAGTGATAGAAGAGGTTAATAAATAGCAATGAAAATGGTTGATATTCCTATGCATCTTTCTTGATCCATAGATTATTAACTTAAAATAAAAACTAAACTGGTTAGTATTTCTTATCTAGGGTAATTGGGAGAAGATTTGAGAGACAAAATGGAAACATGGTAGATGTTACCTAGCATGTTGTGGTAAAGTGGAATGGCCCGTCCATGGGTAGTAAATGCAGTCATGACTAGAGGGACCGCTACACCTGCAGGCAATTACAGAACAGAAAATATCACTCGCCATTCACAGGGACATGCACACTCATGCACCCTGCTCATACTTGGAGCACCAGAAGAGAGAAACATGGGAAGTAAACACGCCAAATACCTATCCATCAGGCCGATGCAGTCATCAATACTCGAGCCTATGCACCTGCAGCATATCCAGATTTTTTAAAAAAAGAAAAGGAAAGAAAAAAATCAGTTATTTTCAGAAAGATTAGGAAAAAAGAAATATCTTACATATTGAATTCTTAATTATATTTCCTTAGATGGTTTCTAAGATCCCATGAAATTAAAGTCTGAGACAAAATAATTATTTGATATACATGCAGTGAAGAAATGAAATGATCTCTCAAGGAGAACCCATAGAAAATAATTTCATAGTAAAGGCAATTGATTTCTGTGGATCTCTTCCAAAGAAGCAGAGCCTTTTCAAAATTTGTAGATTCAATTATTTTGCTCCATATTGGTATCCATATTGGTAAAAACCGGATAATTTAATGGCAATACCATGATTGCTCTTGTAAACTTAGCTTCTTTTAAAATTCATTTATATTCAAGTAAAATACCATCAAGAAAATTGTTTGATTACTCTGTAACTTAATGTTAACCTTAGATTGATTTGGTTAAGAGTGGGCATCTAGAAAGTGAACATACTGTTGGACTCAGCACAAAATCAACTCTAAGATTCTATTTCATAATGGCAACTGTCTTTAAAAGGCACTTAAATTTAAACATGAATTCATTTTATACCAAATAACTTGCTTTATTGAATTTCAGTTTAATTTGACAGTCTTCTTTAAAATAGCCCTATTCTGACAGGCCAACCCCCCACTTCCTCTGCCTCCCCAAAAAAACAAAAAACAAAAAAAAATCAGATGTGTGTGTATATGTGTGTTTAAACTGTCATAATATGGAAGTCAACAGCAGTGAATAAACATCCATTCTGCAAGCAAATGAAGAAAATGAGATCCAAGTAGGAATCCCTTGAGGTTTACATTTCAGTGCAATTGCTTTTGTCTATCTCATCTATAAAATGAGCTGGATAAGGAAGTGGCAAGAAAAGTTAGACATGATTAATCAACTAAACAACAGCAAACTTTTGTGTCTGTACATAGAAAAATGAATGAACGATTTCTGAAATTTAGACGTCAAGCAAATTATTTTTTATTTTCCTTGTGAGGAACCTAATTTTCCCCCTTCAGAAGTTCTATAAAGACTCTTCCAGCCTCAATTTACTAACTCAGTTATGAACTCTAGGCATGTTTTGATTTTTAAACTTTCATTCTCTGAAATTAAAAAAAAAACAGTCCAAAATTAGAGCCACTGTAAATGGACATAAAAGTGCTCCCATTTAAATGTAGATTGTCCTTATTACTTCAGATAATTCACAGAAATTAGTGATCAATTTTTTTAAATGTATAATACCAGCTAAGACAGCATATCTCTTGACTTCTTAAATATGAATCTTAACATTTTGCTTATTAAGAAGTCCTTCTTCATTAATGTCTGAACTAAAGTGAGAAAAGATGAGTATTAGCCTCCTTAGCTCTGGGACATTAACCAGTGATTCAAGTTACAATAATGGTGATTTCATATCTTTAAATAAACATACCACAATACATCTGGATCAGCATCACAAGGATATACACACATATCTACATCTATATCTATAGTCTTCCCAGAAATAGGCTTTTTGACAGAAAAGATTTTTGTTGTTGTTGTTGTTGTTGTTCTGTTTTGATTTAGTAAACAGAGTAGCAGACTCTAAATCTCCAAATGTGGAGAAAATACTAGATACTGAATTTCTGCCTTTGATAAACAAACCCAGAAGAAGATATTTACAAGTGAACTTTGAAGATGAAGAAATCTAAAAATGAACTCATACAGACTTTTGGTTTGACCTCTCTCATGTGGTTATCAAGATTATTTGTTCTTCTTCATATTAGACCTTAAACTATTTAGGATCCTGAGGACAGAGAGTGTCTTTCTTGTATTTGTATCCTTAGCACTTCACACGTTATCTTTCAATTCAATTCAATAAACATGTATTAAGTGCCTACTATGTGTCAGACACTGTGCAAATAGGAGTGGCTTAATATATGCTCTACTGATTGATTAATTTGTGTCCCCCAGAGAACTACTGTACATGGTAATCATTTATTAAATATTTATTGAATGAATATCATTTAAATGCTTTTTGAATTGGAATAGAACTCGGATAGAAGAGGTATATAAGATTAGATGTTAGGAATCTCTCTTGATTCAAGTTAAATACTAGCTTTTAAATATTTCCTTGGTGGTGTAGATTCTATTTCATTGTTCAGTTCACCATGTAAAAGTAGCTTTGTGGCATATTTAATTTATTTTTATGGTCCAAAATTTCACAAAAAAAACCCTAAAAAAGAAAATTCTGCAAATGATGAAATTATGAGATGAAGTATTAAAATTCTTCAAAAGAAATAAAAATTCCAAGTCGCAGTTTCAGAAGGAGCTGAGGGAGATGCACATATCTATCTATCTAACTATCTTTCATTAAGTTATATCTAAACAATACATGTAATACCTTATTCTCAGCTGTTTATCATGTCAGTGTAGTATTTAGTGATTTAGTACCCTGATTTAGTATCCACAGATATGGCAAAATCTATTTTTATTATCCTCATTTTACAGTTGAGGAAAATGAAACAAAGCGAGAGGTTAAGGCACTTGCCCAGAGTCACACACCTAAGCAAGTCTCTGAAGTAGGATTTGAATTCAAATGACTCCACACGATGCACACTATCCACTGTGCCATCAGCTGCCTGATGGCTAGAGACCAGTCTCTCTTACCCTAGCTATACAGTGACCACAGTAGAGCAACACCTAGTTTAGTTGGTTCCTTACAACCAGTATGTGTCTCAAGTCCGGGCTATCAAAGTTTATTTTTATGCACCCAGAAACATTTTAGATGATAAGCAGAGGCTGACAGCTCCCTAATTTCTATTAAAATATTTTCCACATTTTCTCCACATTATTAGCAACATTTCCTTATTTAATCTAATAAAGCTGGAGTTGGTTGATGTGCAAAACAATTAAAGTTCCCAATGAGATGCAAACAACCAATTTATGGTGGCTACTTTTTAATGGTTATTTTGAATGTTTTCCAAATAAAAATGTGAATGATAGATATATATGTACATATATATATATATATATGATTTGACAATATAAATAAACCATACATTAATAAATCTTTTATGTTTGTAGGATATTAACAATCTATTAGAGCAAAACAACATCATTTATTTTTACTGAACAAATGAATTTCCAAAAAGGAGGAATTCTAATCATATCTGACACTCTACTTTTTAGTTGGTAATTGATCTGAAGCATCATATACAGCACAAAAAAAACCAGAACACAATGTTTAAACCAACCCAGGTCTCTTATGCCATAAAATGTCTTGTGTTCCTAACCAAGCCATCAAACCTGTAGGGAAAGGAGTTTAAATAGTAAGACTGGTAGCCTTCTACTTTCTTTATATTGGAATAATGTGATTTTACATCTGTGGAATGCAGTAGAATTCCAAAGAATTTTTGGACAGAAATATGTGCTGTTAATTACATAAAACTTAACAATTAAGCTGGATGGCAAAATTCATTTTCTTAAAATATATCTTTTCATAAATACATTTCCTATGAGGAATTCTATACTGATGGGTTTATTGATACATAAAAACAACTTATTAGAGTCCAAATGTAGTCAACTGATAAACCTTGATGATGAAAAGGTGGTTTAATATACTGAATATTGTCCAAATGGCAAAATAGATGTCTATAACGGACCCAAAATGATGGATTACATACAAGGAATTATGACACAGAAATAGGGAAACAGATGTTATAAAATGTGATTAAAAAGTTGGGCTGGTCACATAGCCAGCACAAGGAATAACTGATAAACAAGCTACTTACTCCATTTGTATCCTTGTTATTTAAGGTTAACTCAAGGAATCCATTAGCATGATGTGTATACAATGTGTTGAATTTGTGGAAGGATATTAATAAGAGGCACAGAGGATAGACAGTGATGGCTGGGCTGTAAACTCCATCATTAGAGGATAGAACAGTATCAGCTAGAGTACATCTACATTTATACATTGAAATATTGGCAGTCACAGGATGGATGATAAACTAGACAACCAAATAGACATAGATTAACATACATATATATATATGACTATTTTATTATATATATCATTGTATATCTGTGTGTGTGTGTGTGTGTGTGTGTGTGTGTATTTCAATGAAAAATCCATGGTAATGCCTTTTAGGGGTATGGAGTAGGTCCTTAATTTTCAAGGTCTTTGCTGGCAGAAGAACAGCCCTGGAAAGTTTGACTAAGCTAGAAAGGCTTTGACTCACAGCTTGGATGTAACAGGTCTATATTGTTATCCTCTGAGGCCCAGCCTAAATAAATTCAGAGACTCATCAACAGATTGGCTCTAGTGATGACTGCTTTGTCCATAGAGGAAATTACCTGGCCTTGGAAGGATCATGGACACTGAAGAAATGACATATCCTTGAAGAATTCTGACAAAAGTATGTACAGATGATACATTCTATGCCATTTCTTGTGACCATGTTATTGTCAGCAATAATGCTACAGCCCATGTATACCCACTGTGTCTTTTTGTTTATCTTTGGGTTAAACTACAATTTTGATTCTTCTGAGATCAAAGTTTTATATGATTCATAGCCCTATAAAATTATTATTACAAATATTGTTTGAAAGATATTTTTTTCGAAAAGCAGTTTGTTATCATTGAAAGTCATGTAATTTCTCCAATGTAATATCGTGCCTTCTTTGTTCCTATTACATTCTCATCCCAGCTCAGTATTCAAAAGCTCTACCTATCCAAAGTACATGTACCTATGAGTTGAAACCAATTATCCACTCACTTGGTTGCTTATCATAATATGAATTATATGTATTTTTCATCGGCTTAATTTATCCTGGGAAGATTATTAGGGCAATCACTTTTGAGGGATCATGAATCTCAGTGAGAAGGATTTATAGTCTTCTGGATTTTTATGTAATTAGTGCAATGTCATCCATAAGCCAGAGTACCTTGACATCTTCACCATCTATTGGCATTTATAAAGAACAAGGTAGACTACTGGACAGAGCATTAGACTTAGAGTCAGGAAGCCTGAGTTCAAACTCAAAATATTTATGACATGTGTGATACTGGACAAGTCACTTAAACTTTCAGCCTCAGTTTCCTCACCTGTAAGACAGAGATAATTACAGTACCTACTTCACAGGGTTATTTTGAGGATCACAATAGTTATCTACATCTATAGTTATATCCGTATAATTCATAGAAATATCTCTATGTATGTGTAACACCCATATGTACAGATGACATATAATACATTAATATATTTGCATATATATTCATGTTTATAAATGAATATATGTGTGTGTATATATACATATGTGTGGCATATATTTTACTTGACAAAAGTTAAAGATCTCTATAACTGTTAGTTGTTATTATTACCCATGGGAAATCTTTCTTCCATTTGGACTTTGTGCAGTAATTCTTCTATGACACTGAAAATACACAGGTCCTCCATGACACTGGAAATATATACTAAATTCCTCACCAGGATGCTTCTATGTGATATGTAGGTGATACTGGGTACATCTAAGTAAAGGACAAATGCTGATAGGTACTATCAAGTCAGAAACATTTCAGAGGAGGGCTTGATGATTGTTTGCATGTATGTATGTCTGCATGTATGTATGTCTGCATTCATTCATTTATACAAATTCAAAGGCCAGCCTAGATAAATTAGGGAAGGCTCAGGTCTTGGTGATGAACTTTTTGTTCATGAAACCACCAACTAAAGCATGGAAAGCTAACATCTGGGTTAGTAAAAAGAGTACTTTATCAATGTAATCATACATTTTGATGAATTTAAATATATGTATTTCATCTGAGGTACTCATTATGACCATCATATTCAACATAACTTCAGTGGAGTAAGTGCTTTTTAGATTTCATGCAGATGATTTTGGTTTTTGGGTCTCATTAACAAAATTAAAGATAAGTACTTTCTTTCTAAAATGTGATGAAAAGGCCATTAGAATTAACTTAGTTCTTGGATTATTAGACTGGCACTTTTGAGACTTATAATAGAGATGCTGGTGGCTATAGGGGAAGCTGGCCTAGAAAACCTATACTTGAATCTCTAAGATCAGGTAAATATACGCATGTCATTAAACACATTTCAAAATGAAAATAGTCATTAGTTGCATCACCTGACCAAAGGCTCTGTGATTTTAACATGGGCTGGCATGGCTTTTGTATACTCAATTTGCAAAAGAAAGATTCTCTAAATAATGTACTTTCAAAGTAAAGTGTTGGCCAGTAATACGGCAGAAATGGGAACTCCTAAGTCTAAAAATCATAGACTGGGGCTTCATTCACTTGTCTGACTTCAGTGATCCTAGGGACCAGAGAGGCTGCTGGAAGAAGGGGGAGCCTAAGGCTAAAATGCAAATGAAAAACACACAGAGTTGAATCAATCATTAGAGACTCTACTTAGACATATGCCCCTGAACATGATGCATTCCAATTTTATCTGCCCACAGCTCTGTAGCCTCACACTGCTGAAGACTGGTTCCTTTCTATTTGCTTACGGTTCCCAGGTGAGCTTTTGGGATTTGTTCTGTAATACACCTTCATCCTCCCACCTGGCCAAGATCCAAGATCTTGCCGTTCAGAGAAAACGATCTCTTTTTCACAGTTTCCTACTTCTATCTTCCCACCTCTACATATTTCCCTTTATTACATAACTGTGATTTAAAGGAGCTGGGAGGAAGACACATCAGCAACAGATCCAGACTGTGTCTCTGTGATCTCACTTTCATTTCCCTAATGGCTCCATTGTAATTAGATTTGCAAAAGCAGCAAAAGGTCTCATTTTGAATGGCAACAGCTGTTGACATCAACATTATATTGAATAATTTACTGGTTTAATTTTAGCTGCAAAACAATAAAACCCTCTTGTGGATGATTATTTTAGCAAGCAAAGTTCCTTCTCCCCTCCCCCCACCCTCTGGTGACGCTTCTTCCCTTTCCAAAGGTACCAGTTGTTCTTCATGAAAGATTTTAACTCAAGTGAAATGCACACTCACAAAACATACATCCATGCTAGCACCCATTTGTCGCTTCTTAGCTTCCTCAATGAAATGCCTCTTTATGACGATTTCAGTCTCCACAGGTCTCTGTGCTAGCACACATTAATCAACGAACTGACAAAGGTAGCTTGACTGAATTGAACTTGAATGGCAGGGTTTTTATTACCCCACCTTATAAAGACTGCCACTGAGAAAAAGAGCTTAAGGCGCTGATGGCTCATCCTACAGGAAATGGTAGAAACACCTCAAAAAGGATGCTATTTCCTCTGGCAGTAGATGATGTTGGTTTATTAGCTTCTGCAATGTCCCCTTACCAGCTGGTCACTAAACTGGCAGAGAAGTGCTTGATGGATTTTCATACTTACCTGCCAAAGATAACGAGTCCACCACAGCAGGAGGAGGACTTTGTATTATAGCGCAGGGGGAAAAAAATTCTCGGTTCTAGAACAAATTGGTTTTAGAAGGAAATAGGGAAAAGACACTACTAAAAATAAAAAGTCCTATAAACTGTTGCTTTTTAATAGGTGAGTGAAATGAATTCTCCAAATTTTCTTCTGATTTTTCTTTTCTTCAATATATATCTTTTTCTTTTTTCTGCTTTCTTGGAAGTGGTTTTGTGGTCAAGTTCCTCATTGTCTTTCTGGATCTTTGCCCCCTAGTTGAAGTTTAGAAAATTCCTTAAACAAAGCTTGGGTATGGCTACATCTTCAGTCTTCCCAAAAGGGAGTAACATAGATTCTTCAGGAAATGTGTGAGAACCTGAAAGTCACTGTAAAATAAATCTCATTGACCAAATGAGAAAAGAGAAAGACACATCTCTAAGCTTAATATATCACTAAAAAAGAATTCAAGGTTATAAGATAATATGAGATTAAAGTATATGTATATATAATAATATATATGTCTGGGTCAGTTTTTTTTTTTTAACATTTCTGTTTTGTCAAATTTCTCTGTTTCATCTGTCATTCCCACTTGTTATAAAGGAGTTGGTCAAAGCTCTCGATCAAAGGGATAGTCTTCACTGAAAAACATCTATGACAAAAAAGGAAATTGTATCCTTTTGCCAAGACTGGTCAAAAAAAAATCAACATTACAAAAATATTATTGTCAACTCAGAACTGGAAAGGAACTCAGCAGCCCTTGCATTCCAAACTCATCTAAGGATAATATCCCCTCCACAATTTCCTTAGCAAAAATATTCTCCAGTTTTAGCAGGAAAACCTCCCATGATGGGAGATTTTTATTTATTGGTCCCATTTCAAGGACCAATCAAATGAATCTAATGCCAATTTTTCCATTTTATGCTACATCTGTCGTCTTAAGCCACTATTTAAACTATATATTAAAAAAGACTATTGTTACATCATTGCATAAAGAAGAACAATTCTATCACATTCTTGAAAGTTCCAAGTTGTGTTGGACTTACATTGATTTTCATGGAATGAAAAATAAGTTGACGTATTGTCTCACTTCAATGTCTCTCTGAACTCAAAGCATCAGACATAAAATAATAATAGGGCCTACGGTGAAAAGCATTGCAAAATGAGTAAAAAGTGTTTCTTCTGACCAATTTAAAGCCCAAATCTGGTCTTCCACATTTACAAGTCAAATTTTGCCTTTGGGAAAACTTACCCTTGGGTGCAGTTTGGGTGACAGGGGTGACATTCACGGTCCTGGTCAGCATATTTGAATATAAAGCTATTGGCCCCCTGTAATCCATCAGGACATTTTTCCACACAGTTTGGACCATCCTTAAAATGAGAACACTTAGTGCAGTTATCTGGTCCCTGCAAGTGAGAGGAGAAAGAAAAATGGATGAGCTTTCTTTTGAAATTACTACCGGAAGCTGGCTTGCTAGGATTACATTTGGTATTGTATCCTCCAAGACACTGGAATGCATTTCCAAAATAATGAATATGGATTTAGTTATGTGAAGACAATTAATTCTAATGAAAGACACACAAACAGTTCTTGGAATGCTTTACTGCAAATATGACCTTTAGAGGATTAAAAAAAAAAAGAAAGAAAGAAAGAAAAAGAAAACAACAACATAACATTTGGAATATTTACATTTGTTTTTGTTTATCAACATTTCTTGAATCTACCTTATTGACACAAATGTAGCTTCTCTTCTCATAATTTTCCCTGTTTTACCCCCAATCTTAATGGACTAGAGTGGCAAGTGATCAATTCAGTGGAATGAGGAATAACAGCATTTCCTGTGCACGATAATTTGACAATAACATTAGACTGCAACAGCATCTGGCAATTCCACATTTGTTCTGAGGCCATTTCAATCACCATCATTACAACTTTGAAATGGAAAGTAAGGACCCTGAAAACAGTTGCTAAAATACTCAAATGGAAACTGTTTCCTTACGTACAATATGCTAAATATTAATGATGAATGAAAAAATTCACAAAAAGCAATAAGCACTTAGTATGTTTCAAACACTAGGCTAAATGCTGGCAATGTAAACAGAAAAGCAAGATAGTCCCTGTTATCTAGGAGCTCACGTTCTCATGAGAGAAGATAAATCAAATAAGTTTCAGCTTAAGGGCACATAGAAAGGCCTTTTTGCCCTTAGGTTCAACATCAAAGTAGATGGTAATGCACCTTCTTCAGTGTCATTTCAATTGAGAAGAACCTATGAGCTGAACCATTTCGTGGTGCCAAGGAATTTGGTGGTGAGAATGCTCTTTTCTAGGTCTTCAGTAGCTGTTGCTAATGAGGAAGCAGAAGATGTAGCCCCTGAAGAGGTAGATACCAGGCTTATTTCCCTAAAGCCATCTGGAATTTAAAGCTCTCACAACTTGGACCCTTCCTAACTTTTGAATTATCTTATTTGTCATTCTCTTCCATGTGCTCTGTGATCCAATTACATCAGCATGCTTACTGTTCCTCACACACGAAACTCAGTCTCTGGTTTCCATGACATTGCACTGGCTCTTCTCCATGCCTGAAATGTTCTCCCTTCTATTCTTTTTCTCCTGCATATCTCTGACTTCCCTTCAAGAAACAACTTGAATCCCATCTTTTGTAGGAGATCTTTCCTAGTCTCCCAAATAGCTAGTGCCCCCTCCCCTATGAAATTACCTTCCATTGATTCTGTATATATCTTGTATGTATGTAGTTATTTACATGTTATTTACATCAGTAGAATGAGAGGATAGACCGTTTTTGCCTTTATATCCTCAGCACTTGGTACAGTGGCTGAGTAGTAGGCACTTCATAAATGCTTGCTGATTGATTTGCTCACTGGTAGTGGAAGAAAGGATAGTGGGTCCCTTCTCCGTAAGGACAGCTCCACTGGATAATTGTTGCCAGGGCTGGGCTGAAAGTAAGGACAATGGTTGGGGAAGGATCCAGGAGCTGCTATTTCCAGGGCTCTCAAAAAGAGCAAGTAATAAGTTATCTTTGTGATTATATCTATCAGACTCTCCTAGAATCTCATCCTATGCATGAGACAAACCTTGTCAGAAAAAAAAAAAGTCTTTAAAGCAAGGTTTTGCTCTACTTCATTGAAAGAGAATATAGGATCCTGTATTATATATATATGTGTGTGTGTGTGTGTGTGTGTGTGTGTGTGTGTGTGTGTGTGTGT
>NW_020954580.1:13531493-13533747 GCF_900497805.2 Vombatus ursinus | reverse complement strand
TGTGTGTGTGTGTGTGTGTGTGTGTGTGTGTGTGTGTGTGTGTGTGTGTGTATATATATCCATAAATTGTGTGACTTTAAGGATGTGGTCCAATCTACAAAATCATTTACTAAAGTCTACCTCCTTTTTCGTATTTTCACCAGGATAATATAAATCCACTGGTAGCTAATTTTCATAAAATTTTTACAAGGAAAAGAAAGTAGGCATATGGGTTAGTTATTGAAGTCCTCTCAATTCTTGAGGTTTTTTTTTTTTCATTTTAAATAGCGGCCTCTCAATTATTATTTACATTTGTTTCTAATTATTTGGGATTTTCTCCTCTTGTAGATATATTGATATTTAGTTCTTTAGTATCTTCAAAAAGTCTGTTGCCTCCAGAACACATTTCTGTGTGTGCTTTGTCTGGCCCAGTTATAATGACTAATACATCCTCACATTTGGCAAAGAGATCTGCTGGCCCATGAGAGTGTACGGCTCTCTGGGTTTCCTTGTTGCAACAATAACTTTGTGTCAGTTAAAATTCTGTTGGAAATGACAATATTTGGAAGTAGTTAGTAAAGTTAAAATCAATAAAAGAAGTGCTGCATCCCTCCTCCCTAACTCTAAGAACTAAATAAATGACATTCCATTTGTCTAGAATGGCAAATAGGAAAATCACGGAATCTCAGAATTCAGAAGTAATTTAATCTAATTTAATTGTCTTAAAATTATTTCCAATTTTTCATATAGGCACATCTGTGACAAAGGTGTTTGTGGAGTCTAAATACAGGGCTCCACTATCAGCACTGATTAAAAGTGATCCCTAGAAATACTAATAAATCTTCTTCACATCTCCTGGTTATCTCCCCTTCAGTTTTATCTCTAACTGCTTTGTTAGTTAACTCTAATTGCTTTACCTCTAGCTGATCTAGTTCAGTTGAGTTCCATGTGCCTAGGTTACTGAATCCTTCTCTTGCTTTGTGAGGTAAGTCTACTTATAATCTTCAAAGAATCAAAGAATGTTAGCACTAAAAGATAGTTCTCTTTTTTGAAAATGTCCCCTTCAATATCTCTGAGAAGCAGTTTTCCAGCCATTCTTGAAGACTTCAAAAGAAGAAAATCCCACTACTTCCCAAGGCCACAAAATTTACTTTCGAATGGTTCTAATTGCTAGCAAGTTTTCCCCTACCTTGAGCTTAAATCTGACTCTGCAACACCCACCTCTTGCTCTTTTTTTATTTTCTTGGGCTCAAAAAGAACAAATCTAATCCCTCTTTCCCATGACAATCCTTCAAATACTTGAAGATAGCTATAATTTCTTCTCTAAGCTAAGAATTCCCAGTTCACTTGAATAGTCTTTTTATTATGGCATGGCCTTAGGGTCCACTACCATTCTGATTGTCCTCCTCCTCTGAATTCCATCTTATCAATGTTGTTTCTAGAATGTGACATGAAGAAGTGAGCACATACTCAAGATGCAGCCTGAACATAGCCTTTCAGCAGAACTACCATCTCTCTAATATGGATACTATACTTCTCTTACTATAGCTTAAATTCACATTAGCTTTGTTGACTGTTGACAGATACTGAGCTTGCAAGCCACTAAAATCTTCAGATTTCTTTCACATAAACTATTTTATAGCCATGCTGCTCTCTTGGGCCAAACTCTATTTATATTCAAAAGAGCTAATGTGACCTTGGGATAATTTAAGAGAGGTATAGACACCAAGTATAAGCAGGTAACAGCCCTGAAACAGTCTATGCTGATCATATAATAATTGAAATATGTTCAGTTCTGTACACTGTATTTTAGAAAGGATAATTACTAGACAGAGAGCTTCTAGAGAAGGACAATCAGAATGGTCGAGGGCTATAAATCCATACCATACAAAGGATAGACGAAGAAACTAAAAATTCTTAGAATGGAGAAGATGTCATTGGTCTTTTGATATTTGAAAGAACATGATATAGAAGAGGAATTGGATTTATTCAGTTTGCCCTCCGTTGAGCAAAACCAATTTAGAAGTTGTAAAAAAGGAGAAAAAAAAGCAAATGTAAACTTGATATAAGGGGGAAATGTTTTTGTAACAATAAGAACTATCCAAAAATGTTGGAGGCTACATTAGAAAGTAATGGGTCATTTCTTCTAACAATGGATGGGTGACCACTTGTATGCGCTGTAATGAGGATTCTTTGATGGAATGAGTTAAACACACAATATATCTATCTATCTATCTATCTATCTATCTATCTATCTATCTATCTATCTATCTAT